>NC_056730.1:37075292-37135292 GCF_019279795.1 Protopterus annectens
ATTATGCTGCATGTAAGCTGATGTTAACAGTTTATTCTTTCATAGATAAATACTAGGTTATCAGCCTGCAGACTTTTACATACCTAGCCAACAACCAGAGGTCAGAATCAAACCCTGTACCTTCTATCTGTAAGTCAATGACCTTAACCATTAAGCCAATACCTTTAGCCCTAACATTCAGGTGCATCACATTATCATACCTCTCAACCCCTTGACACACGAAATCTGGAAAAAGACAAATATAATGGCGGGACAAAGACCCAAAATAGGGACAGATTTTAAATATTGCTCTTATAACATTAGAAAGTAGCTAGAATACCAGGGTCAGTATTAGCATGCATTTTCTGAAGAAAATGAAGTCTGAAAACTCAAATATATCTCACTATTTAGTGACTTCAATCCTTAGAAAAACACAGATTTTATGAGGAAAGGACCAAAAATATTAGGCAAAAATCTGGACATTCTGTGAATGTCTGGAGAGTTGAGAGGTATGTACTATGGCTATGTGCAAACAACCAACATTTGTTATTACTGACTCAGATTTGTATCAGGTTATACTGTTATATGATTAAGCTGCTCTACAAAAAAAGAATGTGTACAGAGGACATGCATACTAATGTATAAGATTATTGTTAAGACAAAATTATGTACATTTAGTAAAAACAGTCAAGAGGTAACCTCTGGTACATTGTGTTGACTTTGAGACTGGGCCTATAGGTAAATAACATTTCTCTTTGATAGTCACTACACTTAACAGAGCTAACAAGTGACTTAATTCTTTTTAATGTATTAAGCTGGCTTTCCCTAATTACCAGGACTTAGTTGAGAGATAAAGAGGTGGCACAAAAATGTTGTATATTACGAAGCCCTAAAATGAAAATCTTTGCTGTATCAGTCCATGTAACACTTGTCCTACCTTCTGTTTTAAGTAACGCTAAGTAGATATGTGCTTTTATCTACCCTGCACTCTTTATAAGTTGAAAACATTTTACTTTACATCCCTTTGTTTACAGGTTATTGTATTTGATTTCATGGTTACTGTATTGGTTCTGCACAGGGTGTGCATCTTTGCTTTAAATTGATCTAACACTTTTAAATGTATATTAATTTGATCCAGAAAACCCAACTGACCTTTTATGTGACCTTGTCTATATGCTATTCTTTGTTTCAGTTATGCTATTTTTATATATATAAGACAAAAGTAGGAAGCATCCCACTGAAGAACTGTGTAACGCAAAATATCCAAGCAACAGAATAACTACCACAGTCACCACGGCCAGGATAACAAAATATATGACACCAGTAAAATGGAAGATTCTCTTTATTGGGGTAAGAACTTTTGGATCTCCTGATCCTTCATCAGATCCATATAAAACAAGTCAGATAAAAAACCTTTAA
This sequence comes from Protopterus annectens, assembly GCF_019279795.1. Taxonomy (NCBI): domain Eukaryota; kingdom Metazoa; phylum Chordata; order Ceratodontiformes; family Protopteridae; genus Protopterus; species Protopterus annectens. Next base: position 37,076,691 of record NC_056730.1, read on the forward strand.
ATACTGAAACATACCCAACCAATTCAGTGACACACCCTCTCTATCAAAATTTGACACACGCCTCCTAAGCCTTCTTCCTTTCAGAGCAGGTTGAATTGGTAAGTAGGCACTGAGACCTGGAGATTTGTATGCCTACAACCTGCCTATCCAGCACATTTCTGCTTTCTCTACTAAACTGTTAACATCTTCCACTCTCTTGTTGTTACCTATACACTGTATTACCCTAAAATAAAAACAATGTCCTTCATTCTCTTAATTATGCTTAAAAAGTTTTTTTTTTATATATCCTGCTGCCTAATGTCACTCAAATGTTTGGGCACTCTCTCCTTTAGCTGTCTTGTGGTTTTTACCCACAAAAAAGGAGTCACAGAGGTCACAAGTAGCCATATACACTATGTTCCTACTGGTAAAATCTGCATATCCATCAAAAAAATATTCTTTCTTCTGTTGTGTATCTAAAAATACATTTCCTTTATAAATAAATTTACAAATTCATCTGTGACATGGGTGGGTGCCTTTTCTTTGTGAAACTACAGAGTGACAGTTCACATTTTTATCAATTATAAAGCTGGTTAAAATTATGGTTGTTTCTAAAGGAAAAGTGAGGTACCTCCCCTACAATCCCTTTCATTTCCTCATCTGACATCAGAATCTTCCAGTTGTTCCTAATCACATTACAAATCCCCTTAATGTCACTAGAGTATATAAGGACCATTCTGAGATCCTTGCCATCCTCTCTGTGTGAAAACTCTTCCATATAATCCCTCCCTATATAAATACAGTTTCCCTATGAACTCTCTTAAATCCTCTACTTGTCTCTGCAGTGCTCACTTCACCTTGTTTGTTCCCTCTCCTCAAAAATTGTTCCCCATGGTTTCAGCACCTTCAATAAACTCTTCCCCTTGGGTGTGAAGTCTAGATGCTCTAAAGAACTGTCCCTTTAGGACATTCCTATGAACATGCCCAGGGTGCATACTAGATCTGTGCAGAATAGTATTTTTCCAACACTCATTCCCATAGAGGGCAGTGTGTATTTCCCCAGATGCAGTGCCCTATTTCAACCTAATGTTGAGAAAATCAATGCTTTCAGTACCATGTTGCATTGTGAAACGTAAAAAATCAGTGGTAGTTTCTAAATATGCAACAAAAGCATGCAACTGTTCAATACTCCCTCCACATAAAATGAAGACAATTGTCCACAAACCGTTTATAGAAATGAATACATCGATGGAATGGGTTATTGCCAAACACAGAGCACTCTTCCCATTGTGCCAAAACCATGTTGGCATAGGTGTTGGCACACGGGGTGCCCATGGCCACACCACATTTCTGCAAGTATAAATCATCTTCAAACAAGAAGATATTGTTCTCAAGGACGCATTTCATCAGGGTACATAGCAATTCTATCTTTCTGCAATCATACTCACTTTTATTGCTAAGAAATGTTTCCAGTGCTTCCAAGCCATAATTATTTGGTATTATGGTGAATATATTTTTTATATCCATAGTCACCACAGTCAAACAACCACCATTGTTACTGTCCATTTTATATAGCCCTAAATCTTTAAGGAAATGTTGTGAATTCTTCAGTACAGCTGGTGCTAAACCAAGTAAGCCCTTTAGGTTGCTCTCAACATATATAGATGCTGGTTCTGTTGTCCAGCCAGCTCCAGCTACCGTGGGTTGCATTGTTGGATCAATACTTGTTTTAAATGTATTTATAAAGGAAATGTATTTTTACAAACACAACAGAAGAAAGAATAATATTTTGATGGGTGTGCAGATTGTACCAGTAGGAACATATTGTATATGGCTACTTGTGGCCTCTGACTCCTTTTATGTGGCTAAAACCATGAGACAGCTAAGGGAGAGGGTGTCCAAACATTTGAGTGACATTAGGCAGCAGGATGCAAAAATCTCCCTTTTTAAGCATATTAAAGGGAACGAAGGACATTCCTTTTATTTTAGGGTAATACAGAGTATAGGTAACAACAAGAGAGGGGGCGATGTTAACAATTTAGTAGAGAAAGCAGAAATGTGCTGGACAGGCAGACTGCAGCCATACAAATCTCCAGGTTTCAATGCCTACTTACCAATTCAACCTGCTTTGAAAGGGAGAAGGTTTAGGAAGCGTGTCTGAAATTTTGATAGAGAGGGTGTGTCACTAAATTGATTGGGTATGTTTCAGTATTTACATTTTTTTAACTGCCTTGTTTTATATGGATCTGATGAAGGATCAGGAGATCCAAAAGCTTGTATCCCAATAAAGAGAATCTTCCATTTTACTGGTGTTATATACATACATATATATATATCTGTGGGCCCAGTTGACATACCAGTGGAAGCATGGAGGTGCTTAGGTGAAATGGCAGTGGAATTTTTAACCAGATTGTTTAATGAAATTTTGGAAAGTCAGAGGATGCCTGATGAGTGGAGAAAAGTGTTTTGGTACCTATTTTTAAGAATAAGGGTGATGTGCAGAGTTGCAGTGACTACAGAGGGATAGAATTGATCAGTCACAGCTTGAAGTTATGGGAAAGAGTAGTGGAAGCTAGGTTAAGAAGGGAGGTGATGATTAGTGATCAGCAGTATGGTTTCATGTCAGGAAAGAGCACTACAGATGCAATATTTGCTCTGAGAGTGTTGTTGGAGAAATACAGAGAAGGTCAGAAGGAGTTGCACTGTGTCTTTGTGGACTTAAAGAAAGCATATGACAGGGTGCCTGGAGAGGAGTTGTGGTATTGTATGAGGAAGTCGGGAGTGGCAGAGAAGTATGTAAGAGGGGTACAGGATATGTACAAGGGTAGTGTGACAGTGGTGAGGACTGCGGTGGGAGTGACAGATACATTTAAGGTGGAGGTGGGATTACATCAAGGATCAGCTCTGAGCCCTTTCTAATTTGCAGTGGTGATGGACAGGTTGACAGATGAGATCAGACAGGAGGCCCCATGGACTATGATGTTTGCAGATGAGATTGTGATATGTAGTGAGAGTAGGGACCAGGTTGAGGAGACCCTGGAGAGGTGGAGATATGCTTTAGAGAGGAGAATAATGAAGGTCAGCAGGGCTAAAACAGAATATATGTGTGTAAATGAGAGGGAGGGTAGAGGAATGGTGAGGATGCAGGGAGTAGAGGTGGCGAAGGTGGATGAGTTTAAATACTTGGGATTAACAGTTCAGAGTAACGGTGAGTGTGGAAGAGAGGTGAAGAAGAGAGTACAGGCAGGGTGGAATGGGTGGAAAAAAGTGTCAGGAGTGATTTGTGACAGACGAGTACCAGTAAGAGTGAAAGGGAAGGTCTACAAGAGGGTAGTGAGACCAGCTATGTTATATGGGTTGGAGACGGTGGCATTGACAAAAAGGCAGGAATCAGAGCTGGATGTGGCAGAGTTAAATATGTTAAGATTTGCACTGGGTGTGACTAGGATGGACAGGATTAGGAATCAGTATATAAGAGGGTCAGCTCAGGTTGGACAATCTGGAGACAAAGCAAGAGAGGAGAGATTGCATTGGTTTGGAAATGTGCTGAGGAGGGATGCTGGGTATATTGGAAAAAGGATGCTAAGGATGGAGCTGCCAGGTAAGAAGAAAAGAGGAAGGCCTAAGATAAGGTTTATGGATGTGGTGAGAGAGGACATGCAGACGGTTGGTGTGAAAGAGCCTGATGCAGAGGACAGGAAGAAATGGAAACAGATGATCCGCTGTGGTGACCCCTAATGGGAACAGCCGAAAGAAGATGATGATGATATACATACAAATATATATTTATATATATATATATATATATATATATATATATGTATATATATATATATATATATATATATATATCACAACACCGACACGCCACAAAGCCGACACCCAAAACATCGACACCAAAAGACCGACAACACACAATACCGACAACGCACAAAACCGAACATCATAACACTGACACCCAAAACGTAAACTACACATTACACACAACTATACATGCACTAACCTTAACCAAAACCCTAACCCTAAGATCCGACACAATCGCACACTTACCCTACCCGCACCCTAACCCTAACTCACTTAACCCACCCCTAAACCTACAGTCCGTCACTATCGCACACATACCCTACCTGCACCCTAACCCTAACTCACTTAACCCACCCTTAAACATATAGTCCATCACTATCGCACACTCACCCTACCCGCACCCTAACCCTAACTCACTTAACCCGCCCCTAAAACTACAGTCCTTCACTATCCCACACTTACCTGTCTGCTCCCTAACACTAAATCCCTCTCTCTATCGCACACTTACCGAGTCGCGCTCATACCTTCCCATGTCGGTGTTCTGTCCGTTGGGATCTCACCTTGTCGATCATCTGCGTCGTTGGTCTTCTCGTCTCCTTCTTTAGAGTGTCAGCCTTCTGGCGTGTCGGTGTACTGAAGGGGACCTATATATATATATATATATATATATATATATATATATATATATATATATATATATATATATATATATTCACGAAACAGCAACAAAAGTAGAGGCCACCACGATGAAAAACAGGATGAAATCTCGATTTATTTCGACAAAAACAAGCGCTTTCACGTACATCCAAGTACGCTTCCTCAGGTTTATAAAATCACTTCATTCTGGCAGTTATTTATACTCAGTCAGGTTAATTGATACATCAATCAATCAATTAATCCGATTATTTAGTCAATCAATTAACTGGTCAACTAGGTAAATCATTTTAAAGTGAAGCAAATTTTGCAGATTCAAAAACATAAAATTAATTTAAGTCACAATCACAACTTTAGAACATATAATAAAATAAAAAACTATTCATATTAAATACTCAACAAACTCCTATAAGACAATAACAGCCCTGCTAAATATAAATACAAAAACGTAAGCATGTAAAAGCTGAGGCTAAAGAAGGCTAAAAGAAGGCTAAAAGACTAAAATTGTGTCCATATCTATAGATTGTAAATGATAATATATAACAGAGGTCCAAAGCCTGCTTGTTAACATGTATAAAATATCAAATATTTAATATATAGAAGTTATGTTCTTACCATAACGTTCCATGTTAGTTGTCTTCTTCTCGCCTTCTTCTTGCTGGATGGGTTCGGAGCCAACCTCGGCTCCGACTCGGCCACTCTAAAAGCTCGAGAGTTGGTTCCACCGGCTCGAGGCTCCCCTTATATCCCACAATGCTAGGCGAGAGTTACCTCAGATCTCGTTTGTAAGCTAACCCAGCTTATATCAAAAACAGTATAACTGTAAATAGAATCCACCTCTATCAGCAGGAAGAAAAGGGTGACCTACATCCTGAAATAAGAAAATATGCACAATAGCATATGACTAAGAAAGAGGTGGTAGAAAGAGAGGTCACGATCACAACTCCTCTAGGTCTGTCCAGGCCAGGGGGAAGGAGGGTGGGACGCAAGAAGAAGCCGAGAAGAAGACAACTAACATGGAACGTTATGGTAAGAACATAACTTCTATATGTTAAGTTGTCTATCTCGCCTTCATTCTTGCTGGATGGGACCGCGTCCCTAGCACCTTGTCCCGGGTGGCCTAACGGAACAGACTCCTGAGAACAGTGGAACCAAAATTAGCTCTATGCCTAGAAGCTAAATCCAACTTATAATGGGAAATAAAAGTGTGAGGAGTAGCCCGTAGCCGCTGCACAAATGGTGTCAATAGGCAGTCTGTCTTGGAAGGCTAAAGAAGTAGCCAAAGCTCTGGTGGAATGGGCGTTAGGTTTATTAGGCAGTTTTTGGTGTCTAATCTCATAAACAAGGGTAATCAGAGATGTTAGCCATCTGGATAATGATACCTTTGAAACTGGAAGTCCCTTTCTGCTTTCCGCATAGGAGACAAACAGCTGATCAGATTTTCTGAATTGTTTCGTCCTGTCCAAGTAGTACCTTAATTGACGATGAACATCCAGGCAGTGTAATTTTTGTTCAGACCTATTTGAATACTCTGCTTTGGTTTAGATTTGAAGTTGAAACCACCTTAGGTAAAAAGGACGGGTTAGTTCGTAAGGAAACTCTGTCCTTATGGAACAAAAGATAAGGAGAACGACAACTGAGAGCTTGAAGTTCTGAAATTCTTCTAGCTGATGTGATAGCCACCAGAAAGAGAGTTTTCCATGATAATAATTTCAAGGAACATGAAGCTGCAGGTTTGAAAGGGGAAAGAATCAAAGAAGCAAGAACTAAATTTAGGTCCCAAGGAGAAGGAGGATTTCTTATAGGAGGTCTGAGAAGAAAAACTCCTTTCAAAAAGGCTTTGCAAAGTTTGTGGGACATTAGGGCAGATTCAGAAATGCCCACATGAAAATTAGAAATAGCTGCCAATTGAACCTTAAGGGTAGATGGAGATGAACCTGCATGGAAGAGTTCAGCTAGAAAATCAAGGACTAGTTGGATGGAAGCGGTGAAAGGATCTATGTCCTTTCCTTGTGCCCAATATGAGAAGCGTTTCCACTTACTCAAATAAATCTTTCGAGTGGAAGATTTATGGGAAGCTATCAATATATCTCTAACCGAGTGAGATAATTGAGGAAGCCTGGCTAAGGTTGGAACTGGAGGAACCAAGCAGTGAGGTTCAGAGAGGGGAGGGTGCGATGAAACTGACCCGACTGGTGGATCAAAAGATCTGGAACTAGGTCCAGATGCCACGGTGGCTGCAAGAGAAAACGATGTAGAAAGGGGAACCACACTTGTCGAGGCCAGTAAGGAGCAATGAGGATCAATGAGGCCTTCTGAGCGATAGCTTTCTGTATTACTTGAGAGATCAGAGGGAAAGGAGGAAATGCATACAGAAGTCCCCGGGGCCAAACTTGGACTAGAGCGTCTCTGCTGGGTTGGCCTGGTAAAGGGAATAGAGTGAAGTAATCTCTGCACTTGCTGTTTTGGGGAGTAGCAAAAAGATCGCAGCAAGGCTGACCCCACTTGAGAAATATCTCTCTCACTACAGAGTCTTTCAGAGACCACTCGTGAGGCATGAGTATATCTCTGCTCAACTTGTCCGCAATGTGATTGGACTTCCCGGGGATGTGCGTTGCTATCAGAAAACGCTGAGAAGAAATCGCCCATTGCCACAGTCTGAGTGCTTCTCGACACAGGGGGTATGATCTGGTTCCGCCTTGTTTGTTGATGTACCACACTACAGACATATTGTCTGTCTGGATTGCAATCGTTCCCAAGGGAAGAGAGTCTTGAAGGGCTTGCAACGCTAAAAGCACTGCTCTCATCTCCAGAACATTGATGTGCAAGTGGCATTCGTTTGGTTGCCATGTGCCCTGGACTGTCCTGCCCTGATAATGCCCCCCCCCACCCGATCAGGGAGGCATCCGTTGTCAGAGTAGCAACCGGAGGAGGTGGAACAAATGGTCTTCCGACAGAAGCTGGGGAAGACATCCACCACATGAGATGCTTTTTGCACGCTTGCGTGATCATAATGGTGTGAGACATTGGAAGTTCCTGGTATGACCATTGAGAAAAAAAAACATCCACTGAAGGATCCGCATGTGGTATCTGGCCAATGGGAGGAGAGGTATGGCCGCTGCCATGATTCCCAACACCTTTAGAACTAACCTGGCTTTGGCTCTGTTGTTGTTGAGAAGAAGTGACACCAATTTGTGAATGTCTGATATCCTTTGGTTCGTTAGCGTTGCAGACATGTTTATAGTATCTAAATTTGCCTATGTAGGTAATAGTACGACAAAGGCGACAAAACAGACTTTTCGCAATTTATTGAAATACCCAGTTTTTGACAAGCGAAAAGTATAATTTCTGGCCATCAGAAGGAGATGCTTGGTAGGAGCTGTGAGAAGCCAGTCGTCCAAATATGGAAACACCTGGAATCCTTGTCGTCTCAGGTGAGAAGCTACCACTGCCATGCATTTGGTAAACACCGGGGGCAGTGGTGAGACCAAAGGGCAGGGCCCTGAATTGAAAATGACTGGTTCCCAGCCTGAAGCGGAGGAATCTTCTGGAGCGTCTGTTCATTTTTATGTGATAGTACGCATCCTGAAGGTCTATAGAGCACATCCAGTTTCCTTTTCCCAATAGGGGAAGAATGGATTGCAGCGTGACCATCCGAAATTTTGTTTTCTTGACTGATCTGTTCAAGATACTGAGATCCAAAATTGGTCTCCAGTCCCCTGTTTTCTTTGGAACTAAAAAGAACCTTGAGTAGATTCCGGATCCTTGTTGGTCTGCTGACACTGGCTGAATTGCTCTTTTGCAAGCAGTTTTGAAATTTCCAAAGCTGCTATATCCCTTTGAGGGTGGAACATCTGGAAGGGATTTTTGACTGATTTGGAAAAGCGAAGAAAGGGGATAGAATAGCCTTGAAATGATGGACTGTACCCATTTGTCTTGGGTCAGGGATAGCCAGGCTTCTGGGTACAGTGACAATCTTCCCCGACTGCCTCGAAGATGGGCAGTCGGGCAACACCTCAGGGATGCTGAAAGGGCTTATCGGAGAAAGTTTCTCGATTGCCCTGGTTCTGGACCCTCTGCCTCTAGGGCGGCGTCTACCATTGTTGTTCCCCCTCTGCCTCTGGCGGGAACCGACTCTGTGCATCAGGCGAAGTCCCTTGAGATTGTTTTCGGAACCACATCTTTCCACCCTTCTGGCCTTTGGGGTAAGGCCTAGAAGGAGTCGAAAACGGACTCCGGCGGCAGAAAGGGTCTTGCCATCAGTCTCGCACCTAGTCAGGGTTTCTTTCACTTGAGGACCAAAAGAGATGATCCATCAAAAGGGGAGTTCGTGAAAGACGTCTTGAAAGGTTCCGCAAAATTGCATAGCCGCATCCAGGCGTGCCTACGTAAGGCTACCCCTGTTCCTGCGGCTCTGCTCGCTCCATCGGCCGCATAAGAGAGGAGGCGCATGGAGGAGTTGGAAATGGAATTAAGGATAGCCAGCTGCGTGTTCATTTTCTCTTGGAAACCCGCAGCTGTAGGGTCCTTCAACATTTCACTCGCTTCCTTGATCAAGTCCCTTTGAAGACGAGTGAAATGGCACAGGCAATTCAGCGAACGCATAGTAAATGTCGCTGAGGAGAACATCCGCTTCCCGTACCTATCCATGGACCTAGACTCCTTGTTAGGTGGATGGACAGGCACTGAAGGATCAGCCAGTTCCTTCTTTGTGGCGGCAGCTACCACCATAGCATCCACAGAAACTCCTTTTGATAAAAATTCCTTGTCTGATGGAGCTGTGATGAATTTGGAGGGTCTCCTGGGAGTGGGGTCCACTGAATCAGGAGCCGTCCATGCCTTCTTAGCAACCACCTGCATGAGGGGGTCGAAGGGGGGGACACCCAGGAGGTGGAAGGACGAGAGCCAAACGCCTCAAGATACACAGATTCGTCCTCCGAAGGGTTGAGGGCTGGCCAATTTCCCCTCTGTTTAAGGATCTCCAGAATGTCTGCAAATGAGACATCTTCAGAAGGGGAACGGGGGGAACCCTCAGAATCATCCAGATCTGTGTCCGTCGTGATAGACTCAGGTGAGTCAATGTGCTTCCTCTTGCACTTCCTCTTCCGAGGGGGGCTCTTCTGCCAAATCAGGAGAGGCCTCGGAAGAGGATGAAATCCCGAAAGGGAGCTCCTGAGGAGTTGGCTCTCTGCGGTCCGGGATGAGGGAGTGAGTCGACTTACCCTGAGGCAGCATAGAGGGAGGGGCTGGCGGAGCCGACTGTGGAGTAGAGCCAGGCTCTAACACACTCCACATGACCTCGAATGCACCCCTGTCAGGCAGAGCCAGAGGTCCCCGCTCCGAGGAGCTAAGGACCCCCCTCGGCACCGACAGTGATGGCTCCGAGGCCGATGTCGGAGCCGAACTCACCAGCGCCGAAGCACCGAGAGGGAGAGGGGGGTCGGACAAGGGTCCGATGCCACTCACCCCCTCGGAGCCGACGAGGGAAGTCCGGCGCCGAGATTCCTCCACGGAAGAAAACGGAGCCGACGACGGGGGCGAAGACAATTGTCTCGGCTCCGAGGTGACCACAGTCTCGGTTCCGACACGACCCGGCTCCGAACTCAAAAGAGTCGAAGGAGGAAAGAGTTGATGGACCGGGGCAGGCACCGACTGATGAGTCGGGCTCTGAAGCATCTGGGCTAGTGCCTCGGACTTGAGTAGTCGACTCACCACCCTCTGAAGGTCATGATCGGAAAGCCTCGATGACCTAGAGGAATGAGACCTTTGGCTCCGTTCAGACAGCAGGGGAGAACCTGGAGCCGAATGAACGGAGCCAAGAGAAGGTGACCTAGACCTCTTTCTGGTTGTCGGCTCCGAAGATCTTGTCGGAGCCGACACGGGTACCTCGATAACCTCGGCTCCGGCGAGCCGAGAAGCCACAGAAACTGTGGACTGAGTCTTATCGGCTCCAGCCGGAGCCGATAAAGGCAAAGGTTGAACAACCTGAGGTCTCGGCTCAGAAGCGGGCCGAAGACCTCGATGCCTTAGAGGGCTTCCCTGTTGAGACAGACAGGGAATCCTCAGGCTTCAACAAGCCTCTCAGAATTAGCTTGTTTTTTCTTTCCTGCAGGACCCTGGGGCTGAAGCCATGGCAAACAGCACAGGAGTCCTGCAGGTGCAAAGGCCCCAGACAATAGACACAAGAAGTGTGAGCGTCTGTCAGAGACATTTTCTGACAGCACGCATCACACTTCTTGTATCCGGAGACCTTTGCTTCTTTTGACATTGCCTAACTGACAGGTGTACACAAACACACACTCAAACACACCAGTTATACCCTGTCAGAAAATATAACAATTTTGGTAATGATACTAGAAATAAAGTACAATAAAATGTAGTAAATTATAGTAAACTACACAAACACTCCCTTAGGGAAGAGAAGGCCTAAGGCCCAAGGGAAGAACCAAAGGTTCTTTTAGACAAGAAACAGGAAAAATTAGGGTCGGGGATAAAGTTCTATGAACTACACTAATCTAAGAAGAATTTAACTAAAAAGGGGTAAAAAGAGTAACTTTTAGTAGAAAAAGCTAAAACTCACCAGGAACCGGTAGAAGCAACCAACCTCGAAGCTGTAGCGGCAAACGAGATCTGAGGTAACTCTCGCCTAGCATTGTGGGATATAAGGGGAGCCTCGAGCCGGTGGAACCAACTCTCGAGCTTTTAGAGTGGCCGAGTCGGAGCCGAGGTCGGCTCCGAACCCATCCAGCAAGAATGAAGGCGAGATAGACAACTTAACATTTAATATTTACCTATGTCTGATCAACACAGGTTTTATGCTAACAGACTGATTGAGCCATGGTTCAATATGGGCTCTCAGTCTTAAAATCCAGTTCAATTCTAGCATTTCTAGATAACTCAAATCATTGCCCCCTCGTTTATTATGGTTTGCTTTCTGCAAAACCCTAAATTTAAAAGCATGATCTGGGTACATAGTTTTATGCTTGGCTAAAGCATTTGTTAGGTTCATTTTCCTTATGTCATAACTATGATTATATATACGATCTTTCAGTCTTCTAGATGTTAAACCTACATAATATGCCCTACATGCAACACAGGTAGCCAAATATACTAAATTCATAGTTTCACATGTAGCATAAAAGTTAGGTGTAAACACATAATCTGAGTAGGGCGCAACAAACTGTTGATCACTGGTGATAAATTTATGCATATTGCACCTGTTACACGGAAACGTGCCATATCTTAACATTTTTCTGTTACCAGTAATATCTGTATTCATCTTTTCAGAGCATAATAGTCTCTTCAAACTTTTACTGTTTCTGTATCTAAAACTAGGCGTTTTGCCCACTACTTCAGCAATCTGTGGGTCCAGAAGTAATAAATTCCAGTTCTTCCTAATGATATTAGTAATATACCTAATATCATTAGTGTATCTGGTTGTAAATACCACCTTAGTATCTTTAGAATGAACTTTAAATGTAAACTTAGCTCATTTTGATGATTTAAATTAGAAATTTTCGGATTCAGTAAAGAATATTTCACTTCATCTATCAGTGGTGTAGGGTAACCCCTGTCACCAAGTATATATATATATATATATATATATATATATACACACACACACACACACACACACACACACACACACACACACACACACACATATATATATATATATATACATACATACACACACACACACACACACATATATATATATATATATATATATATATATACATATAGACACACACACACACACACACACACACACACACACACACACACACACACACACACACACACACATATATTTGCTATACACATAAATTTACTTATATACATATATATATATATATATATATATATATATATAAATAAATATATATATATATATATATATATATATATATATATATATATATATACACACACACACACACACACACACATACATTTTTTCCTTTGGTATAATCCCTGTGAGTCCATCTGTAAAATGTTCAGACTGGATTAGTGACACACACCAGTCAGTAAATAAGTAAATATGTATACAGTAAGTTTAGTCATATGTGTTCTGGCCATATCTTATAAACAGCAGCATCACTCAGTGAAAATCATAGCTTTAGCCAGTGTTCCGGGCTCCATACCCCAGCTTAAACCAATCCAAGCTAAGCTCTTTCTCTCTTCATCTAGTGGTTTCAGTCCATACCCCTGGAGATCTAAGTTAGGTCTAGACCAGAAGATTAATTCTGTGGTTGCATGCCTGCCTGCTGTTTTTTGTCTTAGCAGAAATGCACTCTCTTTGTACTCTGGGAAACTATATGGTCAAAGGAACAATCATCTAATTAGCGACTTCAGCTAACTCTTATACCAGATGCTAGATATAATGCAGAAGTTGTTGACAGGAGAAGAACTTGTCATCTTTGTGTATTATTTAATTAACTTATTTGCATTTAATTATAGGAGCAAAAGTGGTGACATTGTATCTTAGGGATGTAACACCTCATCAAACATTGCATGCCACTAATTTATTGCACCTGTCGTGTACAGTTTTAAATACACCCAGTCCATTTTACTCCATTTTTATATGTCAACTTTGCTGAATGTCTTCCTTATGTTTATTACATTTCTGCTGAAATATTTCCTCAAAGTGTATTTAGTATTCATCCTTTCAAGCTCATGACAATGTATCCTGTTCCTGAAAAATCCATTTTTATGAAAACAATTTTCATTTAGTAATTTATTTATGCCATTGAAATATGTTTGAATTACTTCTATATTCCAAACTGTACCGGCACTAACATTAATTTATTATTCTTTTTATTACAGATCATGTATCAGTCTGATTAAAAGTTCATAGGTTGATACTAGGCTATCTACCCTTGGGCATTGATAAGCCTAGCCAGAGTGTGTTTGGCTTTCGCCACCCTTTTAGATTAGTAGACTGTGCCTTGAATAGTAGGTCACAGAAGATAGCCCTTTTAAGGTTAGTTTACTGTGCCTCTGTCTAGCAGGGACACAGAAGAGATCCTGGGGTAAACTTACGATCATCCATCCACTCGTCAAGATTTCTCTTGAAGAGGGTCAGTGAGGGGCTCTGCCTAACTTGGACTGGGATTTTGTTCCAGAGTGAGGGGAGCCTCTGGGATATGAATCTGTCCCTCCAGCATGTCCTATTTATTTCTGTGCTGAGGTTTAAGTCTCTGGAGCGTGTAGCTCTAAGGGATTTGGATTTCTTGAGGTGGAGCATGTCCATTAATTCTGGGTTGGACATGGCTTTATATGTCAGGCACGGATCGCCTCTGTGTAGGCGGTAGGCAATTGAGTAGAGCTGGAGTTTCTTTAGCCGAACTGCATAGGGCATCTGTTTGAGTTCCTTGATCCTCTTGGTGAGGCACCTTTGGGGTCTTTCCAGTTGCTGCAGGTGTCGGGTAAGGTACATCCCAAATGGGGCATTATATTCAATTATGGGCCTGATGAGTGATGAGTAGAGGGGCACAATGACCTCTCTTAATCTAGATGTGAAACCTTTTGTGATAAGGTGGGCTATATAGAAGGTCTTTCTAACCACTCTGGCAATGTGATTGTCAAAGGAGAGATTAACTATCTACTTGGGTCCCCAAATCCCTAATTACTAGTATCTTCCTCCTTAATATTCCTTAGAGACGAAGGCAAAAAAACCCCAAAAAAACACAGAAACTAAAGAAAAACAAATATTGACAATCAGTCTCCTTTAACGTTACTTTATGCAAGGGGATCAAGCCTCCCTACATCCCCCACAGCTCTGCTTATATATGTTAACTCTGAGATCAACATCCCTTGATGAAAAGGGAATATTCTGAGACACAGTGATCCCAGACTTATGTAAGTTCCCACAATCATCATTCAGTCTTACTACGTCTGGACACTCATTAAGAAATATCAGAATTTAAAACTGTTACCATCTGGGAGAAGTCAGTATAGGGGCTATCACGGAAACAGAATAACAGTTATTGTTATATAGGGAGGCAAATGTACCATTATTTTAATTCCATAGGTTCATAGGTGGTTACTAGGCTATCAGCTCAGGAACTATTTCAAGCCTATCAGTGCTTATTCCACATTTAATGAAATGGTGTTGACATGTGTTAATACCTGAAAGGATTTTACGGTCACAGAATAGACTTATGCACATCAAGCAATCACAGGCTGCCCCCGTCTGTTAGGGACATAGGTGCCAAACTAGAGGTATAACTGCAATTTCCCATCCATTGCGTGATATGTATAAACATGATATGTTACAAGGGGTCTACCTGATAACACTGACATGCCAAAACACCGACAATGAAATAACCAACACGACAAAACCGAAAAAAAAAGAAAGTTCAAAAACAAGAAACTTCTCATGCCCGACAAACCACAATCCTGACAATCAACAAAACAAATACCTTTCCCGAAAAACACACACAACACAAGCACACCAAAAACCTTACAAACCTACAGTAAACCTTACATTCACAACTATCTATGCACTAACCTTAACCCAAACTCTAAGCCTAAGGTCCGTCACTATCGCACACTTACCTTACCTGTACCCTAACCCTAACTCACTTAATCTGCCTCTAACCCTCAAGTCTGTCACTATCACACACTTACCTTACATGCACCCTAACCCTAACTCACTTAACCCGCCTCTAAACCTAAAGTCCGCCACTATCGCACACTTACCTGACCCGCATCCTACCCTAACGTCTGTCACTATCACACACTTATCTTACCCACACCCTGACCCTAACGTCAGTCCCTGTCGCACACTTACCTTAACATGTCGGTGTTCTCAGCGTCGGGATTTTCAACTGTTGGTCTTCTTCGTTGTCGATCTTCTGGTGTCGGTGTTCTCATCGTCAGCATTTAGAACTTTCAGCATTTTCAGGTAGACCCGTTAGAAGTTATGTTTTAGGGTCAGATATGTATTTCCTACAGTATTTACTAATCAAGGGTATCTTAATGCTCCAAATCCAAGGGGCAGTTAGTGACTTCAAACCAGTGGGGGGCAGCTAACTGCCAAGTGGTGAGTGGGGCTATGTTAGGGCAGGGCGAAGTTAGAGTACAGTTTTAAATGAATAGCTGTTTATACACTACTTCATGGGATAAATAGTTTTCCAGTATAGCCTTCCTCTTCAGAAAACATATCAGAGCTAATATGAGAAAGAGACTTCATTGCAAATATTTGATATGGCTTAATAGGTCCCACTATAATACTATGAAGAAACCTTAATGTTTTATGGAAAAAATGCATTTTGAAGGTTTGAAGATAAGACAGGCAGACAGAGTAATATAGTAATTAAGACAGTAATTAAAATTCCAGAATAGTGCAGTACATGTTTTTTTTTTTTTTTTACTATGGCTTTAGAAACAGGGCTTCATTATACTCTGTTTCTTATTACAACCCATAATTTTTCTGCTAACCACTGAAAAAGGGGACACTGCTCTAATCTAGATTACTTGATTACTACAGTCAATCAATCCATCGTTTTCTGATACATCTATGATAAACATTGAAATTATTTTAAGTCAGGAAAGGAATAAAAGTGATGGCTGTATAGATGTATAAAGAAATAATAAAAAAAATGCATATGTATATGTCATATTATTAATGACAGTGTCTTTCCGTATCATCCCTGCCTAATGTAAAAATAGTTACCTTCCTTCCTTGCTAGTGGTTATGGCATTTGTCCTTTTATGAATGGATCTCCCTACATTTTATCCTACTATCTTACCTTCCAAATGTGAAAACAGAGTAAAAGGACATACAAGAGTAATTCATTATCATACAAATGTCTGAATGAAGAAACCTTCCACTATCTTTTTGAACACTAGTACGCGTGTTTTCTCTTGATCTCCATTCCACTTCCAAGTGCCATGACTTAAGCCTTCAAACTGCAGCAAAGAGACCATGATGAGCCAATGAGGTACAGACAAAAGTACTCTTGTGGAGATAGTAAAGAGATTATATCAGTAACAAAGCAACATCAAATGGCACTCTACTGCATTTTTCATTGCAGAAAACAGGCATAAAATGACAATCATGGTAACTCACTTGGTTTCAGATGTGTAACAATCACTTCTTTCTCCAAAATAAGAGAATGAGAGAGACCCCCAGGAGTACTCTGTTATTTCACCATGCTTCGTAAACATAGAGTGCTATCATTAAACAAGATGTTAACTTCAATGGCAAACACCATGTCCCTGCTCAAAAACACTGATCCCACAAAAAATAAACGTATTTTTATTTATTTATTTATCTATTTATATATTTATTTACTTTTTTTGTAGCTTTCTTTTGACAAATCCATCCACTGATAATCTAGCCTTTCCGTTGTGGTCAATTAATGAGCCTGTTTATTCCCCTGGATAAGAAACCTGTAGATCATTTGTTCTTTGGGGTGAGAGCAAAGCAAAGTAGGGACAGAAGCTGTTGTGCATGTGGCAGGGATTGAATTGTGCCTGTATCTGCCACAGGGGCGGCCCGTGCTATTGGACTGCCGGACTGCAGCCCCTCAACTGATACTAAAAAAAAAATAAAAATAAAAACAAATAAATAAAAAAGAAAAAAAAAGTTTAAAAATATGCGGACTTCGCACATGCACAGTAGTCCAGACTGTTGCTGAGAGTCTCTGCGCATGCTCCAGGCAGTCCTGATAGGGAAACATGAGGAACGGAGCTCCCAGAAGTCTATGCAGTTTTAAACTGCATAGACTCGCTGGGGAAACGCGTCGGGGTCGGACTGCAACACCAGCAGTCTGGAATTGCTGCAGTCTCTCATCGGGAAGATCTCGCGGGTGGGTCTGGAGTTGCAGGCGGGGTTTGGATCTCGCGGGTCTTTGGATATATTGCAGGTCGCGGGCAGGGTTTGGATGTACTTGCATTGGATTTACGGAGAAAGGACATTGAATTTATGGTGATTTACTTGCAGGTAAGTGTGTTGGATTTATGTATGGTGAGTTTACTTTGTGTGTGCGTTGGATTTATATATGGTGAGTTTACTTTGTGTGTGTGTTGGATTTATGTATGGTGAGTTTACTTTGTGTGTGTGTTGGATTTATGTATGGTGAGTTTACTTTGTGTGTGTGTGTGTGTATTTGTGTTTTGTGCACTCTTGTTCTTTATTCATGCAGAAAGCATATATATATAAAGTGGTGCACTGACACATTTAAAAAATGAAATAAAATCTTAAAATAATTTATGACCAATTAAAAAGCATACATTTCCCTTTAAAAATAATACAAATACACTTCCTTAGTAAGATGGTTAAATTTTCAAAAGCTGCCAATGCGACTTGTGGTTTTCGATCTTCCTGGTTACACCAAGGTGGATTCTTTTTATTCTCAGTGTGCAATGACGTCAGAGGAGAGCATATTAACAAGCAAGGTCGCCAAGAATGGAGCCCTCTACAAAGAGAGTTCAAAACTTTCAGTTCCTTTTGGCAGAAAGCATACTTGCACAGCAATACTAGTTACTGATGAACTGCCTAGATCCAGACAGTGAGTGTCAGAACACACAATATATGGACGTGTTCAGACAGACATTCTGAAACAAGCTGAACTATATAACCTTAAAAATTAAGCATCAGAATCACTGGACACAATAGGAAAGGGTGAGACAGGAAGGCCTTTACAATTAACAGACAAATCGACTGTGTGTGTGTTCGCTTCCTTATCAGCACTGCTCACCATAGACAGGAGCACTACTGTTGATTGTGTGGGCCTTTTTAACTTGTTGCAAAGTAACTGAGGTGACGTAAATGTTTTACTACATCAGAACTTTTCTTTCTCAAATTTGAGTTGTAAAAACTGGAGAAGAGGGAAGACATGAGCTTAGAATCTGTGCATATTCAAAACATGGTATATAAGACCCTGCATAAGTGGGTGAAGGGAGGCTGGCCTTACTTCAAAAAATGTTATTTAGTGTACAAATATCTATTTATAGCAATGACAAGCTAACACAATTAAAAAACATATTATTATTAGATGTTTCAGTTAGGACTATTTGTATCTTTACTATACAAGATACAATTAATCACACACAAAAAATACCTCACAAATGAATCTAAACTCTCTCTTGCACAAGCTTTACTACTTCCCACCCTATTTTATGCTGCCCCAGTCCTCACTAACCTACAGTCTAGTCTTATGCCTATGCTGGAACTCACGTATAATAAAAGTTGCTAGATTTGCTGTAAAAT
Source organism: Protopterus annectens (assembly GCF_019279795.1). Taxonomy (NCBI): domain Eukaryota; kingdom Metazoa; phylum Chordata; order Ceratodontiformes; family Protopteridae; genus Protopterus; species Protopterus annectens. Next base: position 37,095,352 of record NC_056730.1, read on the forward strand.
TAACCCTACCGCTCACACCACTGGCTATCTTTGAAAAGACTACAGTGGCTTGAATTCCAGCAATAACTCCTACCACCTCAGCTTCACCCGATTCACTCCATCCTAAACAAATCCTCCACCTGTCCTGTTCTCTCATCACTCATCTCTCTACACTCCATAGCTCTGACCAACACCTCTTGGAAATTTATAAGCCCAATAAAAGCATAGGCAAACCTAACTACGTAGCAAAAACTTGGAACTCCCTCCCTCCTGCCATAACACTTAAACCCTCTCTAACAAAGTTTAAAATTGCAGTAAAAAATTCTTCAACCACTGTATATGTACCTGCACTAGGCCAGGCTCCTCTCCCTCAGCTCACTTGCTAAGTGGCTGCCATTTTTCTTCTCCTCATTGCTACTGGCACCTCTACCCAGATAGCATACTGCATTCTAATCCTTTCTGCCTAACTTATGTAAACAATCTTTTTCTATTAATTTCTCCTGGAATTATATATATATATATATATATATATATATATATATATATATATATATGTATATATATATATATATATATATATATATATATGCATTGTTTATCTGACCTGTTGATATTATACTGTTAATTGTATCTTGTATTTATTAAACACAATTTGTACTCCTGGAACTTTTCTCCCTGGGCCTCCACTGAAAATGGATATGTATGCAGTTGGATTTTCCCAGTTAACAAATGTAAAATAAAATAAAATAAAATAAATGAATAAATAAACTAACTCCTTTACATTCACTCTGTTGCATATGTATGGAATAAACTGCCCCTATGTTCAAGAACTATCTTTAACACTAACTGCTTCAAGAAATCTCTGAAAGACAGCCTGCTAAACTCATGGTCCTGCTTATGCTCCAACCCAACTTAAACTACCCTCCCCCCTCTATTTCAGCTAACCTCTCCTTACCCCTAATGTTAATGTTGCACTACATTTTCTTACAGCTTCTACCTCCAAACCCTTCCTCTCTATCTGCTGCCTTCTGCTATTTAAATCCTGCTCTAACTCCTAATATTAGGCTGTACTACAAACATTTTGCCTTGCATAAATGTCACAGTTTACCATGAGTGTAGCTCATTAAATTCTTGCATATAATTTGAAAGTAATTACTTTTATTCTCTGTATTATTATGTCACAGTTTTTATGTATGTATCTTTCTACTTGTATAACTGGAGTGTTTCTCCTCAGTCGGACTATCCCAGTCAACAAATGTCACACAAATAAATAAATAATCACAGTAAATCTCAATGGACAGGAGATGGTGCAAAGCATGTACTTTAATGAAGTTTAAACTTTTATGCAACTCCATGGTTAGTGCCAAGACACCTGAATCTTTAGAACAAGTTGACGCATGTAGAACTGACTCCTGCAGGTTACCCTAGCTAGAATGTGTCCCTGTCTGTCTGAATGAAACGGAATGAAAAGTTGGCTGCATATACCAGTCTGTTTGAGCTCAACTAAATGCAAATACAAATCTTTATTGACATCTCAATATACCAGTGTTTGTAGCCAACCAGTAAAATCTCACGAATATTGTAGCAAAAGTTTGGCTGCAAAATGGTACACAGTGAAACAAATAGCAACTTAAATGCCATTTATTGCGAAGGAGCAGGAGTTCCCAAATGGGTAGATTAAGTCCTGGGGCAGTAACAGTCTGGCCACTTTAAGCAGGTGGATAAATCAATTACAGTTGGCAAGCCAGTTAAGTTAGTGGGCCTCAGCTTGGTGAGGGGTGGGAAAATTAAATTTGCTGAGGAGCAGGTTCAGTCCAGTGTTGTCAGAGCTATAGCAGGTAAACCAGGCTGTCTGAAACACAAACTTTAGCAAAACAATAAAGAGAAGGAAGCAAAGCTCAAGTCCATACCTGCCATGTGTCAATGCTGGTATTAATAGGCATATCCAATAGTTTTAAAGTTGACCTGAAGGAAGATACCATTTCAGGGTGTACTATTTTGGTTTAGACCTGCTAAAATCAAGTAGGTAGCGTTTCTGTGCTTTGCCTGAAAGGAAACTAAACAATGTTTTTTTTTTATGATTTTTTTGCTCATCTGGTTTGGTTGCAGCAAACATTTCGGGTATCATAAAGGTTAGATTTTAATAGAACAACCCAATGAGTGTTGTTCTTGGTTTTTAAATTTTATATATATATATATATATATATATATATATATATATATATATATATATATATATATACACATACATACATACACACACATATACACACACACACACACACACACACACACACACACACACACACACACACACACACACACACACAGACACACACACACAGACACAAAATCAACGTATTTTCCTTTGTTTTAAATCAATCAACTTCAGTGAGGAAAATATATATCACACATAAGTACATACATACAACATCTTGGCAGTTAACTTATATATTATACATGGTAGCAGTCAATTTAGTTGATAGCTGATTCTCCCAAGTTGTTAACCTGTCAGTCACAATCATTGTTGGCTGAACTGTGATACACTTCACCAATGTTATGCCAATTACTGATGGGTTTTGGAAATTTGCTTTTGTTGTAATTGTGGGGCTGCAAAACCCAGTACATAACAAAAGTGCACAACATGCTTTCAGTACAGTTGAGGGTTTGTTTCTGGCTTTGTTGGGAGGTGGTGTGTGTGTGTGAAAATGCCCCAGGTGCAATATACTGGTGGTTAGACTCATGGTGGTGTGGTAGGGAATACCTCAAGCTTGAATCCTGTACCCTGTATGTAGGTGTAAGACTTGAGTTCCCTACCCACCACCATTTGTAAAAAAAATTGCAGATTTTTGCCTCATATTTGATCTGATCTGGTCCTCATAATATCTGTGGTTTGTAAATGTTGCAATGCTTGATATTTGATGGTGCAGTAGTAGCATTGTTGCCTTACAGCTACAGGTTCTCAGGTTTGATTCTTGGCTGGGGTTCCTTCTTTGTGGGGTCTGTATCTTCTCCCTGTATTTGTGTGGGTTTACTTTTGTGTCCTCCCATGTTACAAAGACATGTCTGCATTATTTCTTCCTGGGCCTCTGCTGAAAATTGTTTTTTTGTTCCAAGTCAGATTGTCCTGATTAACAAATGTTAAATAAAATTGACAGGCATTTGAATTTCTGACTTCAGGTTTCTGAATGTTTAATTCCTTACATATTTGATGGTGCAGTGGCAGTATTGTTGCTATAGGATTTGTGGTTTGATTCTTGGCTGGGGTGCCTTCTGTGTGGAGTCTGCATCTTATCTCTGTGTTTGTGTGAATTTGCTCTGGTGTCCTGCCATTTTACAAAGACATGTGTCTACAGTATTTCTCCCTGGGCCTCTGTTGAAAATTGTTTTTGTTCCATCAGAAGTAAAATTGACAGGCATTTGAATTTCAGACTTCATAGTCTTCAGAAAATACATAGTAAAACAACTTTTTATTCTAGCAATAAATATATACCAACACAACCTTTTATTATAACAATTTTCTAAGTTTATAAGATGACTATTTCAAATTTGTCCTTATTTTTGGGACTGTAATACCCTGTTAGTGGCTTGTCCAGGTTTTTTGTGCTAAGGTTGGCAGCTATGGCAAGAACTGAATTCACTGAATATGTTTGAGGGCTGTATTCCAAAGAAATCCCAGTAACCTTGAATCGTTGGAAGTTAAAATAAAGTCTTTATTACACCACAGGACCACAAGACCAAAAACAAGAACAGCGAAACCATGGAACTAAGCGCTTTCACCCTCATGTCGTAGGGCATCATCAGAGTACAAATTACAGAAAAAACATCATCCCTTAAATACAGATACTACTTAATTAATTAAATAATAATATAATCAATCAATTATACAATGTTCTAATTAAGACAATAAAAACTTTTGTCTTTTAAAGTAACAGGTCTAGTAAAATGTAGAATGACTGGTTTAGAATACATATAGACATGAACTAGAGCGTGATGTATAAAACTGACAGTATCGCACAAAATATAATTATCTAAATTAAGAATATACTTCTTTTGTATATATACAATCAGTGAATCCATACTAAATGTGTGATGTGTGACAAAAAATGTGAAATTTCTAACATGACATTTCCAAATTAAATTATAAGTTATACTGATGTTATTACAGTGGTATATACTGAAGTTAAAATTACAATTGTCGATTTTGTTTAAATACTATTTGAGTATATTTTTATATATAAAACTACTATGTTAAAAATTATTTATAGATAAATAAATAACTGTAGTATAAATATAAAAATATAAAAAATGTATATAAAATGTAAAAAATATAAAAAAATGTATGTAACAGAATCACTGATTAAATATTGTCAGATCGTACTCAGTTACAGTAACAATTGATTAATAATATTAAAAAATAGGAATGTGATAACATTTTATGTTTGTAATATTAATTAAGAAATCTTATATATATTACTAAATATTCAATAAGTTAAATAATTTGTCTTAAAACAGTTGTTGTTGAAACCAGTTAAAAAGTAACATGTAAAATCATAATAAATTTTTCAATATCATTTATGAAACATTTACTCGCCCTGCAGGTGTTAATCGATTGTAAATAAGTTGTAAATAATTGTGAAATATATTAAAAATATGTTGAATATATATATGTATATATATAAATGTTATTATGTGTGTCTATAAATAATGGTAGTTAAATAATTCTATTAAAATTGGAATAAATTTAATATATAAAGTTTAGTGGCTTCTTAAAATTACTAAATAAACTGCGATTTAAGCTTTAGTATACTAGCAATAGAAATTTGATCATTAATTCCTGGATCTTTGCTTGCATTTAATCTAAGTTGCCAAAGACATTCTTTGGCTTCTAATAAGCTTTTAATGTCACCCCCTTGTTGTACTTTAGTGTGAACAATTCTATTGATGACAAAAAACAGGAATTTTTTAAAATTAAGGCAACCGATGCTATGAGTGTATAAAGCACTAGTCTGCTTGTGATTTCTAATATCACTCACATGCTCTATAATTCTTGTTTTCAATTTTCTATTGGTTTTCCCTACATAGAAAGCTTGGCATGCTGTGCAAGTAGCTACGTATACTACCATAACTGTATTACAGTCACACACTCCTGGACATCTGATAGTCTTCTCATAATTAATAATTGAGAGGTATGGTCCATTATTAATGAATCTGCATATGCGACATGCACCACATTTGTTCATCTTAGATTTCATAAATAAGTCACATTTCGTACTATTTTCAAATATACTTTTAAGACTTTGTCCTTTACTAAAAGTAACCTTGGGTTTATCACCTAAAACATTTACCAATTCTTTATTAGATTCTATAACAATATTCCAAGAGTCATAAACCGCTTTAACAATTTGGTCTGATTTTTCGTTGAAGGGAATGACTAAAGTGTCATGTCCTATACCCTTAGATTTAGAAACTTCTTTTGGATTTAATCCATATCTTAAAATAGGTTTGTATAAAACTAATCTATTCATCCAAATATCCTGACCTATATTGTTGACCAAATCTACTGGGTAGGCTCTACTTATAAACATATTTTTAAATTTTTCAAGTTCCATTTTGAACATGTCATCATTACTCACTATCCTCGACAACCTCACCATCTGTCCTTTTACATCATTTTGTATCATTAAATATGATTTAATTAATTTAAAAACATACACAAGGCTTTTAAATTTAAAACTATTTTTTCAAGACTCAAATGCTCTGTCTCAGGATTCCAACAATTTTACAATAAAACGTCACAGCACCTTTATTCCACCCCAGAATTATATGATACAAGTTTTTGAAAAACTTTGTGAAACACATTTTAGAAGAACGTTGAATGAGAAGAATATTTTTAAACACAATTTAACATCAGCTGAAAAATTTTGTTTACAGGAATTAAAAAGTTCTGATAAATTCAGAATCATGAAACCTGACAAAGGTGGGGGGGTGGTCATTATGTTAAATGTTGACTACGAGAATAGGATGCTTACACTTTTAGAGGATGAGGTAACTTATGAAAAGGTTAGTAGGCATGAGGTAAATAAAGCCTACGGTAAAATTGATTGGTTAATCTACGAATATTTAATGGATGGAAGGATTGACTCAATGGTTTATCAATACATATCTGTGGAATTCCCTAAAATACCATCTATTTTTGGAATTCCCAAAATTCATAAACACACTGATAATCCACCATTTAGACCAATTGTCTCGGCAATAGGTTCTAAGACTGAAGCTTTAGCGGCCTACATTGATTTCAAATGTAAAGATTTGTTAACGAGACTACCACACATTGTAAGAGATTCATGGCATTGTCTTGACTCCATAAGACAATTTATTAACAATGTTGATGTTAACTTCGATTTTGTGATGGCCACTGTGGATGTGGAATCTTTTCACCGTGATTCCACATCAGGAAGGCATTGAGCTGTTTGAAACATGCCTTAATACACACAAATACAACAACAGAACTGAGAATCGATTGATATCTGAGATGTTAGAATTAGTCTTGGAGAATAATTTTATTTATTTTAATGGTAGTTATTTTAGACAACAAAAAGGAGTGGCCATGGGTGCAAAATGTGCCCCCATTTATGCTAATCTTGTTCTGGCAGCATGGGAATATGAATATGTATTCACTAGTAGTTATTGGAATAAGATCTTATCATACTTGCGTTATTTGGATGATATCTTGATTTTTTGGAGAGGTACTGAGGCACAATTTAATGAATTTATCATATATTTAGGACAAACAACTGATTTTTTTAAATTTACGAGTCACATTTCTAACAACACAATTAATTTTTTGGATATTACAATTACCTTGAAGGAAAATATATTTGAATCTAGTATTTATAGGAAGAAGACATACTCCAATTCAGTTTTACACTTTGACAGCTGTCACCCTGCCCATCAGAAAAGAAATTTAGTAAAAGGACAGATGGTGAGGTTGTCGAGGATAGTGAGTAATGATGACATGTTCAAAATGGAACTTGAAAAATTAAAAACTGTAGTTTTATTGGCCACTAGGGGTCATTTCCATAACTCCTTCATTTGTCCTCGGAGGAGTGGTTTAGGGCAGTGACTTGTGGTTTGTTGGCCAATTTGGGTCATTTCCTGTCTTATCCGGCCCCCTGCTATAAAGGTTGCTACTGTTGCACACTAGGGCAGCTCGGTTAAGCAGGTTTAAACTATTCGGGCTACCTAAAGTCCACTCTTCAAATTTTCCCTTAAAACTACCTTCCTCGAACTATACTACTGATCTAATCAGCGTATCCTATAATTAAAAAGATCATCTCTACTTGACTCCAAGTAGACTATTCTCTATCTGTTAAGCCTAGCAGTTGCTCCTACAGTACTTATTACCTTGATACGCACTCTGGTCATAGATAGTACCCCAAAAGGCAACCCCCATTTCTCGGTCCCCCGTCCCCGGAATCTTTTTAAAGTTTTTTTGTCTATTCCTTCTAGCATGTCGAGGATCAGTTGCTAGTGTCCTCTCCTGCTCAGCTGGTGAACCTGGGAATATTGAGGCAATGTTACAATTGCCTCATGTACACAGACAACCCTCTCCTCCTCCCACAAAACACAAATACATGCGAGAGATGCAACTACGGCCAAACTGGAGGCTGAGCTCTCTCAACATAGGACTGGCAAGACCAGTCAGGAGGAGAAGGTTACCACACACACTATAGACCCAGTCTCACATATTACCATTACAACCTCAAATCATACACATAAACACACAAAGACATACTCGGAGGCTCTGATCAAAAATCTACCAAAACAGCAGAGGCCACCAAAGCAGACACCCAAACAACCACCACCTCAGAACACAACACCTGCAACACATAGACCTCACAGTCAGAGTGTCAAACAGTCACAGCCCTTAAGGCCAAACACAATGCCAGACACACTAGTCATTGGTGACTCCATAGTCAGACACACTGCACCAGACTGAGTAAGGAGAAGGTCACAGTAAGCTGCCTGTAGCACTCAGGTCTCTCAACAGCAGGTACAAATATGATTCAGTCATTGTCCACGCTGGTGTGGACTACATGAAAAGAGACATTGAGGAGCTCTCTGATTATGTAGCCCAGACAGGTATGACCCTGACCTTGAGCAGTATCCTACCTTCACCAAGAATGATGCCACAATACAGAGATAAGATGATCAGCTTTAACAATTGGCTTAAACACTGGTGTCATTCAAAGGGGATCCAGTGTCTGTCTGCCTGGGATGACATGCTGGACAAGCCAGCACCTGTCACCCTGGGATTCGGATATTGGCAAAGGCTCTTGCCACCCCATAGTGCCTTTTTAGGCAAGGCTCAAATTCTAAACATACCACCCTAGAACACAAAGGAATAAACTAAGGGTAATGCTGCTCAATGCCAGAAGTCTAAATCTCAAAATGCATGCACTCGAGGCCCTTCTCAGTATGGAGAACATCGATGTCTGTGCTGTGACAGAAACCTGGTTCAAGGCTCCTGAGAGCACCCGGCTATCAGGTTTTACCTCATATCATGCCCAAAATCTGGACAATACCAAGAAAGGAGGTATCCATATTCATCAAGGACACCCACACCTCAAGACTGGGAGACCATCCAGGTGCAATTAACCATAGGCAAGACTGCTCTGCAAATTGTAGCATGTTACAGGCCACCCTCACAAACTCAGGAACCTCACATGGCCTTCCTGAAAACACTAGAGGGATAAATGTATCACCAAACACCATCATACTAGGTGACTTCAATTACCCTAATATAGACTGGGAACACTACTCAAGCCCAAACACCCTAGCCCAAAAGTTCCTGGAATTCATAAACTCAAATGCCATGGAACAACTAGTCACCATCCCCACAAGAGAGATATACATACTGATCTCATCATCACGAACATGGGAGCACAATGTTCAACACCCTCACTGGTGAGATCAGACCACAAACTAATCTCGCTGGAGGTCCTCATCCCACCCCACCTGAAATAAAAGACCACAGTAAAGAACTTCTCAAAAGCGACTTTACACTTCTAAAGACTAGTGTGGTCTCCTTTAAGGCCCCGAGCCGGTAGAAAAGTACTCAAGCCGCTGAATCACTTACAAATGCCTTCTACCAGCACCTGCAGGACTGCGTGGATAAGGCAATCCCAAGCAAAACAAAGACTCTTTGTACCAAAGGCAAGCATCCAGTCTGGTGGACCCCAGCCATAAACAAACTCTACAACAAAGGAGGAAGCTACTACAAGATAGAGCAAAATCCTTAAAAGGTAAGACACCCTTGATCACTATAAGTAAAAAACTAAGAGCTCTCATAAAATCATCCAAAGCAAATTTCGAGAGAAAAATAGCTAAAGACTCAAAAGACAATCATAAGGCCTTCTTTAGCTATGTTAGAAACCTGGGAGGAAACTCCCAGATATGCTCATAGTTCAAAATGATGTGAAGATTACTGATCCTACAGACATTGCCAACATACTGGCTGACAGGTTCAGTGCAAACTTCTCCCCCCCCCCAAGGGAGATATCTATACCAAATGATTGCAGCCCCCAAACATCTCCGTGAGAACTGCTCTCCAAAGCAAAAACACAGCATCCATGGGACCTGATGGTGTCCCGGCTGTGTGCTCCATGAACTCAATGAGGAATTAAACCCACAGCTAGGACAGCTGTTTAATCAAAGTCTTACCTCTGGATACATACCCAGGAGTGGCGCACTGCAACTGTGGTACCACTTCACAAAGCGGTGCCTCCACCCACCCCTGGATTACCCCGCCCATAGCTTGACAAGCCTTATCTGCAAAGCCATGGAGAGGATCATAATGGACCTCATAAATAAAGACATAGGGAATTTGCAGACTTTGGATCCAACCCAGTTTGGCTTTGTCAAAGGCAGATCATGCCTTTTAAACTTGGTTGACTTTTTGAAACAGTCACCAAAGCCATTGATGAGGGAAAGGCAGTCCATACAGCCTACCTCGATCTGGCTAAGGCCTTGATACAATACCCCATTGGTATCATTGAAAAACTCATCAGCTTAAATGTCAACCCATACATCACAAGATGGGTTGCAAACTGGCTAGAGACAGAACCCACAGGGTCAGAGCTGCTGGCGCCATGTCAGACTCAAAGCCTGTCACAAGTGGTGTCCCACAGGCAGTCCTCCTGGGCCACTCTTTGTTTGGCATCTACTTTTCCGGCAAAGCAAACACAGGGGGGTTTATGTTGACAAAGTTTGCAGATGACTGCAAACTACATCTGACACAGATATCCTTCAGAAGGGTCTCACAGAAGCGGATAACTAAGTTAAATGCCAAAAATGCATAGTCATAAAAACAAGGTTACCCCTACTACCAAATAGGTGGCAATCCACTGAGCACAGAAGAAGTTATCAGGGACCTGGGGACCCAGGTTGATAGTAGTCTGTCATTCGACACCCATGTAGCTAAAGTAGTTTAGAAGACCTTCTACATTTGCCCACCTTATCATGGGGGATTCTCATCTAGATCAAGGGAGGTCATAGTCTCTTTTTACTCATCCTCATCAGACCAATGATTTGTACAATGCCCCCATTCGAATGTATCTGACCCGACACTTGCAGCAGCTGAAAGGATAAAGGGTCTCAAAATCTGTAGGTGACCTTTGCCTAACATACAAGGCCATGTCAAACCCAGATTTGATGAATATGCTTCACCTCAAAAATCTAGATCCATCAGAGCCACAAGGGCGGAGACTTAAACCTGCTGGAGGGATAGATTCATCACCCAAAGACTCCCTATGCTGTGGAACAAAATCCCGGTACATGTGAGGCAGAGCACCTCGCTGGCCTTGTTCAAGAGAAATCTTGACCAATGGATGGGAGATGCACAGAAAAATAATGGGTATAGTTCCCCATAAATGCCCTCGGGCAGATAGCCTAGTATGAACCTATGAACCTATGAACCTATAAGTAGAGCCTACCCAGTAGATTTGGTCAACAATATAGGTCAGGATATTTGGATGAATGGATTAGTTTTATACAAACCTATTTTAAGATATGGATTAAATCCAAAAGAAGTTTCTAAATCTAAGGGTATAGGACATGACACTTTAGTCATTCCCTTCAACGAAAAATCAGACCAAATTGTTAAAGCGGTTTATGACTCTTGGAATATTGTTATAGAATCTAATAAAGAATTGGTAAATGTTTTAGGTGATAAACCCAAGGTTACTTTTAGTAAAGGACAAAGTCTTAAAAGTATATTTGAAAATAGTACGAAATGTGACTTATTTATAAAATCTAAAATGAACAAATGTGGTGCATGTCGCATATGCAGATTCATTAATAATGGACCATACCTCTCAATTATTAATTATGAGAAGACTATCAGATGTCCAGGAGTGTGTGACTGTAATACAGTTATGGTAGTATACGTAGCTACTTGCACAGCATGCCAAGCTTTCTATGTAGGGAAAACCAATAGAAAATTGAAAACAAGAATTATAGAGCATGTGAGTGATATTAGAAATCACAAGCAGACTAGTGCTTTATACACTCATAGCATCGGTTGCCTTAATTTAAAAAAAATCCTGTTTTTTGTCATCGATAGAATTGTTCACACTAAAGTACAACAGGGGGGTGACATTAAAAGCTTATTAGAAGCCAAAGAATGTCTTTGACAACTTAGATTAAATGCAAGCAAAGATCCAGGAATTAATGATCAAATTTCTATTGCTAGTATACTAAAGCTTAAATCGCAGTTTATTTAGTAATTTTAAGAAGCCACTAAACTTTATATATTAAATTTATTCCAATTTTAATAAAATTATTTAACTACCATTATTTATAGACACACATAATAACATTTATATATATACATATATATATTCAACATATTTTTAATATATCTCACAATTATTTACAACGTATTTACAATCGATTAACACCTGCAGGGCGAGTAAATGTTTCATAAATGATATTGAAAAAATTTATTATGATTTTACATGTTACTTTTTAACTGGTTTCAACAACAACTGTTTTAAGACAAATTATTTAACTTATTGAATATTTAGTAATATATATATAAGATTTCTTAATTAATATTACAAACATAAAATGTTATCACATTCCTATTTTTTAATATTATTAATCAATTGTTACTGTAACTGAGTACGATCTGACAATATTTAATCAGTGATTCTGTTACATACATTTTTTATATTTTTTACATTTTATATACATTTTTTATATTTTTATATTTATACTACAGTTATTTATTTATCTATAAATAATTTTTAACATAGTAGTTTTATATATAAAAATATACTCAAATAGTACTTAAACAAAATCGACAATTGTAATTTTAACTTCAGTATATACCACTGTAATAACATCAGTATAACTTATAATTTAATTTGGAAATGTCATGTTAGAAATTTCACATTTTTTGTCACACATCACACATGTAGTATGGATTCACTGATTGTATATATACAAAAGAGGTATATTCTTAATTTAGATAATTATATTTTGTGCAATACTGTCAGTTTTATACATCACGCTCTAGTTCATGTCTATATGTATTCTAAACCAGTCATTCTACATTTTACTAGACCTGTTACTTTAAAAGACAAGAGTTTTTATTGTCTTAATTAGAACATTGTATAATTGATTGATTATATTATTATTTAATTAATTAAGTAGTATCTGTATTTAAGGGATGATGTTTTTTCTGTAATTTGTACTCTGATGATGCCCTAGGACGTGAGGGTGAAAGCGCTTAGTTCCATGGTTTCGCTGTTCTTGTTTTTGGTCTTGTGGTCCTGTGGTGTAATAAAGACTTTATTTTAACTTCCAACGATTCAAGGTTACTGGGATTTCTTTGGTTACTAGTTTTTACTTTGAGGGCTGTATTCCCTCATTACTGGGTTTGTCCAGGTGTTTTGTGCTAAGAGGTTGACAGCTATGGTGAGAACTGAATTCATTAAATGATAGCCATTTAAGTTTCAGTCTTCCTCTCTTTCACAAAGCAGCTGATTTGACGTAGTGGTATGTTGCTCTTGACTGTTTTGCACAGGGACCTTGGCTGTAAAATGTACGGTGGTAACACAGCATTTTTCTTTCACAAAGCAGGTGATTTGGCATAGTGGTATGTTGTTCTGACTCTTTTTTGCACAGGGACCTTGGCAGTAAAATGTATGGTGGTAACACAGCATTTTATTCTAGCAGCTTGCCAAGATTATACAAGCAATGTTTAATGTGTCCCTGGTTTTTGCCCTTTTGACCCATCCCAATAAATTTGGCTTTTTCCAGACTTCTTGTGCTGCGAAGTTGATACAGTTGAGTATTGAGTAGATTTTACAAGGAGCTGAGAGCTGCAGGGGAAGAGAAGTTTAGTGCTTATTATGCTAAGTCAGCTCACATTGCTAATAGCACAACAGGTTGTGTACTTGCTTTTGATGCAGAAGGTTGTTGGTTCTACTCCCATAAGGGGTGAATGCTGCCGTACTGAAAATTAAGATACTAACTATGAGCCTGTTATCAGTTTGCCATCCATTTCCTATTGCAATATTACTAGCTTATTTTTAATGTAATTTAGGCAATTTATTCCTCAGGGGCATCAGACACTTTATTTTTCAATGAAACCATGAAATATAAAGGTGATTGCTAGCAGCAACCTCTTCATTACAGATTTATTTAACGTGGAATTATTTAGATGACTTTTTTACTACTTCAGAGATTGTGCATATTTACTGATTAATGGTGGACTGTAGAATTGTGCATATTTACTGATAATAGTGGACTGTAGAAGTTTGAGTAGACTATTATGATGGAAATGTTCTGAATTGGGCAGTTTTGTTTCATTGTTTACTGGAAAAATGTTCAAAGCAATATGAAGGTGCATCAAGGAGCACATGTATGTTTCATATGCAAGGGGCCTATGATTTGAAAACAGCCCAGAATTAATTTTTATCTGCCATGGGTAAAATGTATTTTCTTTGAATGTGGGTTTTAATGTTGTTTCAATGAATGTGAGTTTCAAGGGCAGAGAAGTTTTAATGCCAAGTTTGTTTAGCAGATGTCTTAGTGTTTGTACTGTAAAATGCAAAATAAAACTTTCAAATGAAGTTCAAATCATAATAGAAGTAAATCAGTATGCACATTAGTGTTTATGGTAAATGGAGTGAAATAGCAAAGTAATGAATCATTGGAATGGCTGCAGGGGGAGGCTCCATTCGACCATGGTTTTGTGAGGGGGAAGGGCGGCAAACTCAGACAGCCCCAGCTGAACTATACCTCCCAACTGTCCAGATTTTCAAAGAATGAATAGGTTTTTTGCTTCTTATTTTTGGTTTGTTCCTTATAAAATTTGTGGTTTTCTGGCAAATCATTTAGGAATTAAGTCACTAAATAATGACACACTAGTTTCAGACTTCATAACCTTCAGAAAAATGCATGCTAAAGTAAGACCTGTTCTATCAACTGTCCCATTTTTAGTACTGTTTATATGTTCCCCCAATATATTTGGCCTTGTCCAGATTTATTGCATTAACAGGTTGAGAGGTACATGCAAATTGCTTTATAGAATTAGGCATAGCCAAACATCTCAACTGTCCCTGAATTTGGCTCAAAATGTTGCTCTTCCCCTAATAATCCCTCTGCAAAATAGCAATTTTGGAAGAAAACATGGAGGGTTTACAATTAAGAAATAACTGTAATAATCAGAGTTATAGATTACTTTTATTTCAGAAATGCATGTAGACTCTTTTATTTTGTCAGCTGCTCAAGTTAGCAGTACCAATATTAAAAAAGTGTTCCTTCTTTGACAGGTTCCCAGCTGTGTTGTGTGGCTATTTTATATTGTTGCATCACATTTTTGGTCCATTTTTCATAAAATTGTGTTTTTTTGGCAAATTAGTGGTAAATCATTAAAGACTGAAGTTAGAAAATAATGACAGGCATTTGAGTTTCAGATTTCATATCCTTCAGAAAATTCATACTAATGCAAGACCTACTATTCTCTTTCTAAGTTTATAAGAGCAATATTTAAAAATTGTCCTTATTTTTGGGCCTTTGTCCCACTTCTATGTATGGCTTTGCCCAGATTTCTTGCTCTGAGGGTGAGAGGTATGACAAATGTGTTAGGGCCATCACCGTCAGCCAGAGACATTTCAAATTGTGACATACTTGTTGCACCCCACTCCCCCATGTAGTGACTCTAGATGTGTCCAAGCAAAGCAAGGAGCAGTTATGCAGTGTAAATGTGCAGGGTATCCCCCCATACAAGGTAGACACAAGTACTACAGTGGCTTTTCATCTGTTCTTGATTTTGCAGAATGGTCTGGTTTCTGTCATATTTTTGTACTGTTGATTTATGCTTGTTATTACTCAAAGTGCCTGTTGCTCTGTGTTTTAAGTAGCAATGCTTTAATGACCATCAAGTAAGCTTGTCTGAGATCATAACATGCAAGTAAGCTTTAATAAGCATACTGTTAAAGAATTGCCAACATTGAAGCCTTTCTGTTGTTGCCATGCAGAGAATACTTAACTAGATAATGTATAAACATTGGGTATTGAAATGCATATGACAGTATTTGTAGTAAGGGATAGGATTACATTATTTTAAGAAGCTCATTACACTTGTTGGAGACTTCTAGTGATCTCTGAGGGCTTTACCAGTAAACTAAACAGAATGCCATTCATGTGTGGTCCATAACCTGTACAGTAATAATTTAAGCAATGTATCTTGAGCTTGTTTCTTGTTTGCTTTTCATTTTTACTTTGATCGTGTTTTCCCCATGAAACAAGTAGATAATTGTCAGGCAGCAGGTCTGTTTTGGATAAGAAACATTTTTACAAGTGGGGGCATCACAGAGATTGCTACTTTCAGCATGTTACTTGGTGCTTTAATAAAGCTGAATATAAATTATAATTAGAACTGCAGTGAGAAGTAGTTTGAGTTTAGTGCTGCTTGTTTTTCTTATATTTGATTTTGACTGGCATTCCCGTAATGTATTTAAAAAGTAATTTATTTTTTCATGCCTCACAACCTTTTTGTTTCCATCTAGATATTAAGTAAGCTGTCATGCAGCCAATGCATTTAAATATTTTTATTCTTTTACACTTCATTTGTCTTGATTGGACTCTCATAATGAGGGTTTGGCACCCAGGGCAGCATATTTAATTAAAGTTAGTTTTTGTGGTTTTGAGCATAGCTCCTCCCCTTTCTAGTTGGCCACACCCCTTCCCATTGACCCCACCCATTCAGCTATCCCCTGCAGCCCCCCTTTGATTTGAATTCACCAGCCGTCACTGATCTGCCATATCATCTTCATGCATACCCATAGAACCTAAGGGGGTGTCTAAGGGAGCTCACAGTGTAGTAATCATGTCTCTCATGTGTAATGTAACCCACACCTTGTCCCCTTACAGACAGCACCACATCATGACCATGGTGTACACCAGTGATGGTTTAGAAAAAATGTGCGCAGGCATGCACTCTCATCCTTCTCCCTTCCTACAAGGGAGGTGAGTGGTCCCTATCTCATCATGCCTCTCCTCCCCCTGTGCCAGCTCCAGCAAGTATGCACTGTTAGAGTGAGGGTATTCTTAGTGAATTCACTATAGTACATTAAAGTAGAATAATAGGCCTGTATGCATTTAGTTTCAGGGAACAACAATTCATTAGAAAGGAAAGATAAGGCATGAGATGTGCAGAAATACAAAAATACAGAATGTTCCTTTCTCAAGGGAAATATGTATGTGCAATGGAATGCTAAAGAGGCACACACAAGACAAGGCTTGGAAACCAAGGCTAAATAGGTGTGAAAAGTATTACAGGGTTTTGGTATAGTTAGGAAATACTTCTGGCACAGTTAGTGAAGTCAGTTAGTTCAGACTGACATACAGGAAAGACTAAATAGCCAGCATTTTAGAATATGAGGTAGCTTTTGATTTATATGTAAAAGGGTCTCTACAGTACAGACACTTGAACCTGAGTACAGAAGACAGGTCAAATAAAAATTGTTTTAGTTTATTTTATTCAGGAGAATCAGAATATATGTGAAGAAACTTTGGATATATTTAGCAGCACTGTTATTACTAACCAGCATTCCAGCATTTCTACAGAAAGTTACAGTTTATCAGCACTGTTTTTTTTCAAAAGCATTTTTATTTTGTTTTAATTATAAACATACGCAAATGTACATATAACAAATACAATAAAACAATAACAAACTATTTAAAATATTTACATTCATCCATGATAAACATTTTATCCATGAGAAGTTATCAGTATTTGTTCAAAAGTTTTCCCAATTTTTGCCATGCTATTTTTTATGAGTATTGTTATGAGTTCTATAACAAATGGTTTTCAGTTCTTTTTTACAAACAACCTTTGCCAAATTAATAAAATCTTTAAACATCAAATCTTGTTTACCTTTCCAGTTCAAAGTAATAACTTTTCTGGCAATTGCAAGAATTGACCAGAGTAACTGAACCTGAGATTTAGGTATTACATTAGGTATAGGATTAGTGAGTTATATGACAGTTATAAGACCGTAAAGTATTTAGAAAATATCTGAAGTATTTCCAGTATTGAACAACATTTTTACATTCAATAAACATGTGAACCCAGTTGGCCTCTAGTAATTCATCACATTTCCAACATTTACTTTCACTGTTTTTGAGAATAAGATGTATTTTATGTGGAGTATAGAAACTCCTATTCATAAATTTCCATGTATACAATCTCCAATATAATGAAGAAGAGGTACCATATGCAGAATTCAATAACAATTTTTTGGATTTATCAGATATTTGTTCTCTACTAATCTTTACATAGTAATTTGAAAAATCTGAGTCAAACTTTAGAGTGTCTTATTTTAGTATCTTATAGATAGATGAGATAGTTAATTTTTGATTATCTGTCTTTTCAAGACACCTAATAAAAGCTGAATCAAACTAGGTATAGATTCAGTCTCTAGGTTGATTGATACTCTCATTTTGTTTTTTATAAACTGTTGTAATGAGTGTATAAACAACCGTCTTAACTATTATCAAAACTACATAAAAGAGAGTTTAGTGGTTCAATACTCTTATTTTCAATAAACTGATGCCAGAATATCAAGTTATTTTCCTTTAATTTTTGCATCATATTGATGCTGAAAGAATCTAGGCAATCAGGGGAATATGCTATAGGTTATATAAGAAATAAAAATTCTTTAATGTTGTAATTAAAATCAATTATATTTTTAAAGTTATTAAATATTTGATTAATGCCATAAGAAAAATGATCAAACCTCTTATTAAATAAACAAAATTCACGTAAAAGCCAATGAACTCTGCTTATTCCATATTGTTCCTTAAATTGATTTTCTATAGTTCTGACATCAGCTATATGAATCTTATGTATTGTTTTCCAGCCATATATATAGGTAGGTGTGATCCAATGTAATACTACATTAATTATAACTGATTTGGAGTAAAGATCTAAGTTAGGTAATGCTATCCCATTATGGTTTCAAGCTATAATGTGCCATTTATATGCAATCCTAGGTTTTAAGGGGAACCATAAAAATTTAAGTAGCGTGGAATCTAATTTTTTAAATAAGTTTTTGGCAGGGGGTAGTATCAGTGACTGTATATACAACAAAAGTTTAGGTAAAATTATCATTTTAATTAAAGAGAGCCTATCCTCCATTCTGAAGAACATTTTATTCCATCTTTTGATTAGTTCACTAATGGTGGTTATTAAATGATTGTAGTTTAGTTTAACAGACTCTTTCCATGTACTCTTTATACTGACACCCAAATATTCTAATACATCATTTTCCCAATTAAACAGGCTATTCTCTCTTAGGTTTTTGTTGATCTTTTTGTTAATTAGTAATGTTTTGGATTTATTATGATTAAATTTAAGCCCTTGCTTAAGGTATTTATAACATCATGTAAAGAACCATCAACATCATCCAACATTAGCAACATATCATCAGCAAATAATTGTGTCTTAGGACAATAGCCCTTATTAATTTGAAAGCCTTTTATATTTTACTTGTTTCTGATATATGTAGCAAAAGGTTCCATTGAAAGAACAAACAATAATGGTGACAAAGGACAACCTTGTCTAGTTCCCTTGAGGATTTCTAGTGGTGAGGATAGACATGATCATTGTGCCCTACTATAAATTTTTATTAATAAGTTGACAAAATCTGAGGATAATTCAAAACAAATCAGAATTTCTTTGTAGATAAGACCAACTAATAGAATCAAAAGCCTTTTCTATGTCTAGGCTGATAATAGTTGTTTTTTGTATTTGCATGCTATGTTTATTAATGATAGTAATTTAATAATGTTGCACTTTTCTATGAAGACTGAAATCTGTCTGATCATTATGTATTAGATTAGGTAATATTTTCTTTATCCTATTAGCTAATGTTGTCATGAAAATTTTATAATCAGTATTTAGTAATACAATTTGCCTATATGAATCACACGATTTGGGGTCCTTACTTTGTTTTAATATGGGGAAGATAAATGAGTATTTCCACGATGGGGTTGTTATACATTTTTGCTTAGCCATAGTAAAGGCACTCATTATTTTCTTTATTATATATTCAGGAAAAATTGTATATAGTTTAGGAATTAGTCCATCCAGTCCTGGAGCTTTATTATCTTTTAAAATTTTGATTTGCTCTTTCACTTCTCTTAGTGTTATTTGTTTATTTAATATATTATTTTGTTGCATTGACACCTTAGTAGTTATATTTTCTTGAATAAAAGTATTTATTACATTATCTGTCTCCAAAAGTGGTGTGTTATTACTTATATCTTTATAATAGTTTTTGAACACTTCTAATTTGCCCATTGAGTTAGATGTACTAACTGAACCATCACTTTTATATTTAATCTCATTAATAAGATTTTGATTGTTTATTTTTTTTGGATCTTACTGATATTTTATGTAGATATTTGGGATTTACAGCATAAGATCGTAATTTCAATTTTTCCAGGTTTATGGCTACCTTATGATTCAGAACTTCTAAGTATTTTTGATTTAACTTAGTAATTTTGTTATGAGTTACTTTATTTGGTTTTGCATAGATGTTTATCTTGTCTATGTTTTTTTGTAAGTCTAAAAGTTCTTTGTCCCATTCTCTCCTTTTTACGGTACCAAAATTTGATTCCACCATAAATATAAACTTTAAAGGTGTCCCATAGTATAGTATCAGTCACTTGACCATTATCATTTGTTTTCATAAACATGTCTATTTCTTTCATTATCCATTCCCTAAAGTAATTTAAAATTTACAGCATTATCGTCTGAAAGTGGACAAGTCATTAAAGATACATCACTTATTTTAGAGTATATATTATTTGATACAAAGACCTTATCAATGTTTGTTTGTGTACCAAACCGATATAAATAGTGAGTATAGAATAAGGAATCATCTTCTCTTAAACCATGTATATCTTTAAGGTTCATCTGGTTTGTAAAGTCATTTAACTTCTTGGCTTGAGATATTAGTTTTATTTTACCAGTTTTAGAAGTATCATTGCCTGATAATAGGCAGTTAAAATCACTTGTTGCTATAATTTCCCCTTTTGCATTTAAATTAATCAGGTCCAGATATTTGTCAACATATTTAGTACTCCGTTCTGGTATCCAGTATGTATTAATCAAAGTATAATACTTTCTATTGATTTCCAAAATAACCATGCTTAGCATCCCATCTTTATCTGAAATTGTATCTATAATTCTTGACATAATATAAGTGTTTTTCCATAGAATAAGAGTGCCCCTTGTCTTAGTCTTAAAATATGAATCAGCCAGGATGGTATAGCCATTAAATGAGTATTTTTGTAGATCTTTTTGTAATAGATGGATTTCCTGTAAAAAGATGATCTATGGGCTTTATGCATTTTGATATATTTAAGCAAACCAGCTCTTATGACATTATTGTTCAAACCATTAATATTTAATGATAAACATTTATAAGCCAGTGACAATAATGTGTATGTTATTACTAACTGAAAGACCTTTCTTCCGTGTTGACTTGAAATCTTCTGAAAACTTACTTATCATGGATGCATAACATGTATTAAGCACTACTTTCAAAAACCCCAAACTATTTACAAACACATACATGAAACATAAAGTTTCTGGTTTAGTGAAAAACTTAACTAAACCATCCGTCCACCACCTCTCCAACACTAAAAGACACAAATATCCATCTCTGCTTAGACTATAGTATAAAATCAAAAAAGAAAATTATTATGAAAGCAACTAAAGAGATCTGAATCCATGAAATATACATTAGAATGAGAGTCTCCAATATATCTGAAGCTATATGTATATGTCACATATGATAATAACACCTCTAATAAGTAGATATGCCAGAAACAGACATCAGATCAAAGTATGTATAACCATTAGAAGCTGAAGATTAAGAAGATTGTCAATATTTCTAAGACTTTTCAAGAAACATCAGATGATTTAACCATTTTATCAGTCATCTGTCTAACATTTTTCATGTAAGGATCTGTTGAATATCTATATAACACTTATTACAACATAACTATTATATTTTGCAATTATACACATATTACTCATATGTATTAACAATATCTATGTTACATCTTTCATCAGGAAGGGGGAGAGAGAGAGAGAAAAAAACGGGGGCCTCACAACCCTCTGTTTAGTTACTAAAGGTTTAGTTATATAACATACGTCTGATGTTAATATGTATAATGAGTTTTCTAATGCAGCTCTTAGTTCACTTGATGTCATTTAGTTACTAATAGTGTCATTAAATCTGCAGACTGTATGCATCTATAAGAGAACATAGGCATTTTCAAAGGGGTTAAACACTTTTATCAGAACTAATTATTTCTCATTTAAAGTATCTAGTGAATGATAACAGAATTTCAAGAGAAAAGAATTCTAAGTACAACCATTTAACAAGTTCAAAAGGTCAAATGATGTCATCACTGTGTTTCCTCAAGTTGCAGCTTCATAAACTTGTTAAAAAGTATCTAAATAGGCTCATGCACAACAAAAGTTATCTCTAGTGAAGAAAAAAGCATTTTTGGCAGGAAATTCAGATCTTGAAGCTTTTACAGTTTACAGAAATAAAAAAAAAAAACCCTCAAGCTGCCTTGTCAGTGCATATCATGAATCTCCACAATGAACGGACAACCGGTTCCTCACAAAACTTCAACATCATGAAAAAATTAACCATGTTATATAAAAACAGCTATTTAGAAGTAACAACAGCTGCCTCAAATCAGAAATCATATTATAACATTTCAGTCATTTACCCACCAATTAAAAAAGGGAATCTAGTATATGTATGTATGTATATATATATATATATATATATATAAAAATATATATATATATATATATATATATATATATATATATATATATATATATATATATATATATATATATATATATATACATACACATACATATATATATATATATATATATATATATATATATATATATGGGTTCACTACGAAAATTCGAAATCCCAAAATCTCGAGTTTCAGAATCTCGAAATTTTGGAATCTCGAAATTGTGATACCCCCCCAAACACCACCCAACACACTAAAACATGTATGCAGGGGGGGGCAAGACCCCCTGCACCCCCACACCCTCCCACAACTTTGGAGCCTACCCCAGTTCAGCTTTGTTAAGGGCAGATCATGGCTCCTAAACCTGGTGGACTTCTTTGAGACAGTTACCAAGGGTGTAGATGAGGGAAAGGTTGTCCACACAGCCTACCTAGACCTCACAAAGGCCATTCCCCATTCTGGTATTACAGACAAGCTCACCAGCCTGAACATAAACCCCTACATCATGAGATGGGTTGCCAAATGGCTCATGGACAGAACCCACATGCTAAGAGTTGCGGGAGGTAGGTCTGACTCTAAACTGGTTAAAACTGGCATTCCCCAGGGCTCAGTCCTAGGACCCCTCCAGTTCGGCATATACTTCTCAGGGGTAGAGGGAAGCACAGGAGGTCTATGGCTGACCAAATTCACAGATGACTGCAAACTATGGGCTATAATTGACTCTCCAGCTGACATCATCCAAAAGGGTCTCACAGAGACAGATACCTGGTGTCAAAACCATGGCCTCAAGCTAAATGCCAAAAAGTGCATAGTCATCCCCTTTGGAAAAAACAAAGTACCAACAAACTACCACATAGGTGGTAGCCCCCTAAATATGGAAGACGTAATAAGGGATCTGGGGACCCAAGTAGATAGTAATCTCTCCTTTGATAATCACATTGCCAAAGTGGTTAGAAAATCCTTCTATGTGGCCCACCTAATCACAAAAGGGTTTGCATCCAGATCAAAAGAGGTCATTGTGCCCCTCTATGCATCACTCATCAGACCAGTCATAGAGTACAACACCCATTTGGGATGTACCTTACAAGACACCTGCAACAGCTGGAAAGACCACAGAAGTACCTCACCAAGAGGATCACTGGCCTCAAACAGATGCCCTATGCAGCTCGACTGAAGAAACTCCAGCTGTACTCAGTTGCATACCGCCTACTCAGAGGTGATCTAAAGTAAATATTGTGGGAAGAAATATCCAGGGAATTGATATGGCTAGACTTGCATAGGCCCTAGGGCCGATAGCCTAGTACCAACCTATGAACCTATGAACCTGTGAACATACAAGGCCATGTCTAACCCAGAATTAATGGACATACTCCACCTAAATAAAACCATATCCCCTCGAGCCACACACTCTAGGGATCTAAACCTCACCACAACAATAAATAGGACATGCTGAAGGGATAGATTCCTGTCCCAGAGACTTCCCATGCTCTGGAACAGATTCCAATCTACATTAGGCAGAGCTCCTTGCTAACACTCTTCAAGAGAAACCTTGACGAGTAGATGGGAAATAGAAAGTTTAACCTGGGGATCACATCAATGGCTCTGCTGGACAGAGGCACAGGGAACTAATCTAAGGGGGTGCCGAAAGCCTACACAATTCCAGCTAGGCTTATAAATGCCTTCGAGCAGATAGCCTAGTAACTACCTATGAACCTATGAACTTAAATTTACCAACTCCGAGATTGTACTACAGCGAGGACAAGGGAAATCTCCCAGTCCGTGCTGTATGCCTATCTCCATTGAGGATTTTGAAGTTTTGAAACTTCAAATGTATGATCTTCGATCATATGAAATTCAAAGTTTTGAGCTTTGAAATTCTGAACGGAACCCATATATATATATATATATATATATATATATATATATATATATATATATATAGATATAGATATATATATATATATATATATATATATATATAAAACTTATATTTAGCTCTCTATAAAACATGATTAATGTACTGTATTAATGTTTAAATGTATCTAAACAAAGAGTCTAAAACATCTAGTTAGAAACTCTAATCTGAAACACCTTGTTACCCCACTACTGACCCACTAGAAAAAATGCACTTTGGTATTAAGTTAAAGTATACCATTACTGAAGAATTAGAAGACATACATCATTTATAGTTATTTAAAAGGGAAACGTATGTAAAGTACTTATAATGGGGAAAAGTGAGAAAAGGAACATTGGTAACAAAAAAGAATAGGAAGAAAGAAGAGAGAGAAAGAGAGAAAGAGAGAGAATGTTATTTAAATTCTTAGTACTATATGTAATTAGAAGTAGATTTAGAAAGGAAAAGGGAAAGTTAATAATAAAAATGATTCACATTACCTTACAGCAGAGACACTTTCCAGAATCAAATATATTATGATTCATAAAAAAAAACATTTAAAAGTAGAAGGAATTTATTCATTTGTCCTTTAGTTTCTTAGTTTTGCTGCTCCTTCTTTCACAGACCATTCATTTTTTTTTTGTTGCCTGTCTCTTCAAACTCTGAGATAACCATTTGATTTCTTCTATGTCCGAAGTATTTTCTTCTTTTGGATAAGTTCTCCTGATTCTTGTAGGGAATCAAAGATCTTCACTCCATCTGGCAAGGTGATTTTTATTCTTGCAGGAAAAATAACTTGAGCTTTAATATTGGCTTTTTTCAAGGACTTAGAGGAACACATGCCTTTCTTCTGGATATGACTGTAGAGGTGTAGTCATTGTCAAAATGAATAACTTTTTTCACCCATCTTGATAGGGAATTATTCCAAGCTGATTTCAGCAATAAGTCCTTGTCTTGCGAGATAAGAAATCTAACTATTATAGACATGGGTAAGATGAACTCTGAGATGAAGCTGGATTTGCCAGGGACCGATGAGCCCTCTCAATTCCAAAAGAGAGAGATTCAGGCATGTTTAGTGCTGATGGAAACCACTTATTGAGGAACTGAATCATGTTAGCACCATCTTCTTTCTCAGGAATTCCATATATACTTATGTTATTCCTCTTTGATCTAATTTCAAGGTCTTTCAGTTTCTCAATCAGCCTGGTATTTTGTTTCAGAAGAAACTCATTTTGATGTTCATTTTCTCTCACTCTAGTATCCAGGTCAGTTACTGTTTCCTCTAAGGCAAGAATCTGTTCAGATTGTTTTTTTACTATTCCATTTAGAAGTTCCAGTTGTTTACTGCATTCTTGTTTGATAATATCCATTTTGTTTTCAAATTTGTCCAGTTTTAGCGACAGTTATTAGATGTTTGTTATTATAAGCTGTAGTTCTTTCTTCACTGCACTCTCCCAGTGTGGGTTCTTCACGTTGCTCATGTTTTTAGTGACTGTTCTTGGATGTTTGTTATTATAAGGTGTAGTTCTTTCTTCACTGCACTCTCCTGGTGTGGATTCTTCACGTTGCTCATGTTTTTAGTGACAGTTCTTGGATGTTTGTTATTATAAGATGTAGTTCTTTCTTCACTGCACTCTCCTGGTGTGGGTTCTTCATGTTGCTCATGTTTTTAGCGACAGTTATTAGATGTTTGTTATTATAAGCTGTAGTTCTTTCTTCACTGCACTCTCCCAGTGTGGGTTCTTCCAGTTGCTCATCTTGAGATCTCCAGTGGAAAACTTCTTGACAGGAGAAATTACAAAATTCTTTTGAATATGTATTAATTTATGAAAATGTGTGCATATTAATCTAACTTTTAGTATACTTTTAGTTAGACTTTTCAAAAAAATAAAGTGTATTTCCTGTTAGGATATTAAAATCTAAGCAGAGCTATGCATTTCTGCTGCTATCAGACTGGCATCTTGGCCACACCCCATTTATCAGCACAGTTAATGAAGACAGTATTTGGATATTGTGAACATCTAATAAAGCCTTATTAACAAAACTACAGTGTTTGCAAAATTCATTCTGAAAAGTACAAAAGACTTGGCTCATAAAGGAGAGACTGGCACCTGTTCAGCAAATGTTTGGGTAATTAACAGATAAAGACTTTCATTCCAGTCTCATTTCAGTTGTTTCCAGTTAATTCCAGTATGCTATAGTCTTATCATTTCTTTTTATGGCAAGACAAACAGTAGTAGCTTTTTACTAGGTATGGACATGTCATTAAAGCTTTATGTTGTTTTAAACTTCAGTAACAAGATTTTATGTAAAAATAAAATTGCTACAGAATGTACAGTAGTGCACACAGGTGACACTTGTAAGAATGTGCATGTAGTAGTTGGCGCAAATGTACAGAATTTAAAGAACTGGTTATGACAGAAACATGCAGATTTATGGATTAAAGATAAAATAAATTCCAGTCCTGCTGACACAGTAAAGTGCTCAGAAAGACATATTGGGTTTGGGTAGTTAGGAAATTTAAAGGGTAACCATACATCTTTGTGTGGTGTAGGGCATGCCAGAAATGACAGTCAAGTTAATTCACAGAATAAAGAGTTTACAGTTACAGATTTGGCAAATGAATTTTTTGTTATTGTTTTGTTTAGCAGTCATTGTTAAAAGTTTTCTATGCTTTGATAGTTTACAGAATATAAAAAAGTCAATGCCACATATTAAAAATGACAGTACAGTCAAAAGTTCAGATCCCATGAATGAAAAGAGTGCATCATAAATATTAGGTATCATTAAAGCCACAGGTTTAACTCCTAAGTTATACTTGTAATAAGGATAGACAAGTAAAGTTCAAGAATTAGATCAGTTAAACTCTAGTAATACATGTGTAAATAATGTTTTAATACTTTACAGAATGTAAAATTTAAAGGCAATTCTACATTGTAAAGTGACAGTGCAGCCAAGAGTTCAGATCCCATGCATGAAAAGAGTGCATCATAAATATGTGTCATTAAAGCCACAGGTTAAACACTTATGTTATAAAGGGCAGCCACTAAACTTTCAGACTTAGATCAGTTCAACTCTAGTAGTAAATGTGTATACTATATAAAGAAACTTCATGCACTTGTATAAAGGACATACAAATAAACTTCCAGATAAAGAAACTTCACATACTTGTATAAAAGACAGACAAGTACATTTCCAGTATCAGATCAGTTTAAAGCTGGTAATAAATGTGCCTATGTAGTAGATTTAAGACTGTATATGTTTCATACAGAAATTGCAGTTTACCAAGCATACCAGATCATATTATAGCCAGCTCAGCAAAAAAATCTATTTAATACAGTTTATGCAGTTACAATTCTTACTATTTATCCAAGAAAATTGTAGGCAGTAATGATAAATTCTTGCAGCATTCAGTGCTACTGAAAAGTTAAATGACATCAGCTAAGGAATGGCTATGGTAAAACAGTGGATGGAGTTTCACTCACAGAACAGTATGTTAGAATCTGAGGGTCATGACAGTAAATGTAAAAAGTTCAACAGTTAAGATTCATTTTAGATAGGTTCAGAAATGCACACTGTCAGATTACTACTTTAGTTTCATTTGAGGTTATGACAGGAAAAACAATGTCACTGAGGTTTCAGTTTGATTTAATAATAAAGTTACAGCCTTTCCATGTCATTTGTAGTACATTATCAGTTTGCTTATAGACTTTCAAGAGCTTATTAGTAGCAAATGTTTATTTCATGCAGCAAAATGTGAATAATGTCAGGGCAAGAAGCAGCGCTATCAGTTTATAATTGTTAAAGATGCAAATGTTATTTTAAGGACCTGATACTAAATGCAGTCAATAACTGTAGCCACCCAGCCTTGCACAAGAGATGAAAAGGAGAGGTTGTGGAGTAAGATGACTTACTGCAGTTCTCCCCTCTTATGGCCTGAATCCGTTGGAGAGGCTGAGGCTGAAAAGGCTTAGTAGCAAGTCTATCTAGCAGTGTTTGATGCTGATATTGAGGACTTGGTCAGCGATGATCAGAGAGGTGATATGGATGGACTAACATGTTGGGGAAGGTTAGGGGAGACAGAGGAGTAAAGTTAGAGCTGAATTTGTCTTGAAGCACTATGCTGGTTGTACCCTCAGGGGGTGAATAAGAGTTACTCTTGTGTATTAGCATTGTTGGACATTACCACTAAGGTTTCTGATACAGATGAAGAAGCCTTTGTGATTGTCTTTAGCAGAGGTGACAATTCTCAATTCAGTAATTGCTTTTGGAGGATCTGATTTTGTTTCTGAGTTATTTTTTGACCTTGCTTGTTTATCTATAGATGATGGGGTATTAAGTTTGCTTTACAGGCTATAAGTTTCTTCCTTTTATTGTATTTGTTAATTCTACAGTCCCGTCACATGGGTTTATTTCTGAATTGGGCATTGTATTTATATCTTACAGTGATGGATGCCTCAATGCAAGCTTTGAGGTGGGGTATAGAAATTATCTGCATATGTGGTGCAAGGTGAGTTCATCAGGTCATCAGTTACCTGTATTATGTTTTCCACAGAATAGTCTCTAAAAGATAGAAGGGTTTTGTGGTAAAACAGGTTTTACCCTCATACTGAGTGTTACAGAATGGAGGTCAGATCTGATCAGTGATCTGATAAACGTTGTTGCTGTGCATAAGATGGCTATATACTGGTGAGAACCAGATCCAGTCTTTTTGAAACCCCTAGTTGGTATAGGTAGCTGGCATTAGTGAAGTCCAGAAATGTTTGTGCATATTTATATATGAGGTGGTGTATGTTTCCCACTTAATGGAGGGACGTTTGAATTCTCCCAAGAAATAGTGTTAGGCACGATGGGGGGGGGATGTCCATTTGTCTGTATATACCTTATGGGCTGAAGGTGACACGAAGAGGGGATATGAAAGTTGGCTGTGATATGGTACAGGATTCTATTTACTATGAAAAGAATATGGAAGAGTTCAAGGTCACGTACAAGTCTGGAAGTGAAATGGGTTATTAGGATTATTGATAAGCCCCCTTTAGTAATGCCATCGTTTTCTGCACTAGATCTGAAATATTGGTAGGCATTGAAACCCTGCATTGGGAGTGCTATAGCTGTTCTAAAACCATGTTTCAGTAGTTATTCATACATCTGCAGTTCCTAATGTTACAATTGTCTGTAAGGAGTGCAACTTCTTGTTAAGGCTTCTAGCACTGAACAGTGATACTGTTATATAATTTTGATTTTATTAGCTATGCATGTATTTTGAGGAGATTGGCCCTTCCAAATAAGGCACCATGGGGGAGGAAAGCATCCTGGCCAATATTCAAAAGCCATGGGGAAAAAGGTGCAGGCCATTCCTAACAAAGCTGCCAGGGTTGTCGCTCATCTCCACCTACACTGATATATATTGGATACCTTTAGAATGGCATCAATACCTAAGCCAATAACTGAAGTCAGTTATCTTTTGTTTGTATTTATGCAAAAATTCCTGGCAATGGTTGGATACTGCTCAATACTAATTTCACACCTTTTTCAGATGCGTATTTGGAGCCCTCTTCATATGATCAAAGGAGGTATGTCTCAAGTCACCCATTCCCATGTGTTCAATGACCAAGTCGTCTGTGTCACACTGATGAAACTTATGTTGTGATCTAATCCCACAACTACTTGCTCAGCTGCTCACATTATGTTTTACTAAAAGTAAACTGATGTCAGCTTTTGCCAGTTCCATGCATTACTTGCACTCTGTACTGTTGGATAATTGTCATTCTTACCCACTATTCAACTTGAATGTTATATCCTTTACTCTTACTGTTACTTTTCATTTGGTAATTTTTTTTCTTAATTTTTAAATAGTCTAATATTTTTTGTTTTTGTTATTCAATGGAGTTTTTCTATCCTGGCCTTTGCTAAAAAGGGGCACAGCAGCTCAGTTAGACTTTCCTGGTAAACTAATGACAATAAATAATAGATGTGTACTTTGGATGAAGGAATTTAAGGGTCCAAGTGACACTACAGATCCCAGCACTTGAGAGGCAGCTAACCATCACTCTGTTCTTGCCCAGTTTGGTGAGTGGTACATCTGTGTGTCTGACTATGGAATCACCTATGACTAAGATGTTACCCAATATACAGCCTTAGCGTTGTTGCCTTGAGGGCTTTGACCTTCTAGTTGAGTGATCCCTTACTGTAGTTGTGTATTTTGTAGTGTTTGTGTATACTGTTTGCATGATGATGAGCATTCTGTATACCAAATCTTTGTCTAGGAGGCCACTGTGGTACAGGCAGGGACTTTTTAAGTTCTACAGTGTAAGGCTTATTTGTTTGTTTTTTTGCCTTGGACATGGTGGACATGGTGGTTGTGTGAGGTAGGTGTTGGAAGTGGCACATGCTTGTTACAGTCTGCAGTCTTTAAACAGAAGTTGTCCTCCATGATCAGTAGATACACACATATGGAATCATTTATAGGAAGAATCAAACAGCTGACAGTGGACATGAGACAATTTTTGCATTCTTTTAATGTTCCTATTACTATCAGGATGGCTTCATGATACTTATTGCCTAGTGAAATGGGGAGTAGAAATGAAATGCCAATGAAATGAATTTGTAGGAAGGTCTAAGTGTGTGTGTGTGTGTGTGTGTGTGTGTGTGTGTGTGTGTGTGTGTGTGTGTGTGTGTGTGTATATATATATATATATATATATATATATATATAGGTCTACTTCAGAACAAAGAAACCTCACAACAACGAAGACCAAAACACAGAGACCAAAACAATGAAACCCCACAGCATCGAAAACCATGTAAGTATAACACACACAAAAAATATACACAAATACATACACAACTGTCCCAAACTACCAACCACACCTACCTACACTACAAATAGGCAGGGGGGCAAGCCCCCCTGCACCCCCCTACATGCGGGTCTGCAACCCCAGTACCCCCCTACTTTAATATTCTAACTCCGAGATCACAAAAACAGACACACAAGGCAAACTCACACCCACACACTACAGTCCCTCACACACACAGCACTAGCCCTCACAAATACACTTACAAATGCATACTCACCCACAGCGGAACACCAAAAGCGCTAAATCAAAATCTCGTGACATCGGGATTTTGAATTTCACGCTTTTCGGTGTTCTGCAGTTTCGTTGTTTTGGTCTCCTTCAAAACACTTTCGATGTTCTGGTCTTTCGGTGTTTTGAAGGAGACTCATATATATATATATATATATATATATATATATATATATATATATATGTGTGTGTGTGTGTGTGTGTGTGTGTGTGTGTGTGTATGTATGGTTACCCGTCATAACGTTGATTGCCCATAATGTCATCTCCCTGAACATCGAGATAGCAACGTCGAAACTTCATAACAGCAAAATCCCGGAACAGTGAATCTTACCTCTGGGAAAGCAACCATTTGGCCACCAATGACAAAAACAACAACCTAAACACATTAACCCCATCTAAGTGGTGGGCTTCACCCCCCCACACCCCCTACTTAAATATTCGAGATTGCACTACAGTGGAGAAAAGGGCAAAGATCGGCAGTGGCAGACAATATATATATATATACACACACACACATATATATATATGTACAGCAGACCATTAAGATATGACTTTATCCTGCTCTAATGAATGTTTAGGTGCTCACAAAAGAAAACATATCTGATTGAATCATGTGTCAAAGGAACTGCTTGCAAAGGAACATCATTAAATCTAAGAATATCCAAAGACTTGGTAAAAATGTTTGTTTGTGGTCTTAAAGAAGAGTATCTGATGGATCTTATCTCTGTTAAGAAGGACTTTCTGCCTGAGAATCACTGATTCTGGTCATCTATGTCACTCACAAAGTTCTTCCAAATATCTTTAGGAGAGGATCCATAATACATGACTAGAGTCATCAGTGTATACATGGACCATCATTTTAATTACACCAAGTAAGAGATGATGAAGTGCCCATATCCATGTGCTTATAGGATAGCCACATGAACCAAACTGTCTGCAATTCAAAAGATCTCAGTCTTCACTACCATGAACTATTGTGTCAAACAACTACACAAATCCATTCTTATCCAAAGCTTGTAGTGGGATAGGGCAGTCAGTTAAAGCAAAGGACTGGACCAAGTCAATAAAGGACCCACTCTTTATAGTTTATTAACATTTATAGCTAAAAGAATGTGGTCAGCAAAGGGCTGCAGTGCAATGTTGGTGCTATTCTCACCCCTCAAGCCATGTACTTGACTAGAGAATAGCCCCAGCTTCCCAAGGCAATCAAAATCTGTTTGGAGAACAATTTTTTTTAGTAACATAGGGATCATCACATCCAGTTAATTTAAGATTATCCCCTGGCCACCTATTTGTGTCTGATATATAGGCTAGACTGATGATTTAATACCATATCTGTCAGGGATTTTGTGTTAAGCAAAGGGAACCAAAATGATTACTTTAAATTCTGCTCATAAGGGCATGATACAAAGATTTAACTGTCCTAAACAGTAGCTGCAAACTGTTTTGGAATCTGGCAGTACGCCATGGAAGCCATGCCGTCACGCAGAGGATTGATAGTAGTGAGAAGGCCCTTATATTTATAGTTTGCACATTAACGTCCACTGAAGAAAAATATGGGGAACTTATAACAAGAAAGTTTTGGGAAACCATAAATACTCGTGTGGCTTTATTTTTGCTGTCTATCTATCTATGTCTATAGCCGTCCATTCATTAAGCCATATATCCATCTATCTATCCATCACAACCTCTTTTTCCCATTTTGTACATGGGGTCAGGATGTCACATCAACAATGACAATCAACTAGATTCAATGTTCAGACCAAATGGTGGCTAGCCCTGCCGCGGTTGTTCCTCGGTACCACACGCACATACTCACACCTATAGATATATACACATATATATCACAGATGTTTACTCACCTAGATTTTTTAAACAGAATCAAAGAATTCTGTTAAAAACAGTGAAAAGAAACTTGTTGCACAAATGAGTTATCCATGAGTGCAGCAGCAGGCAGGCAGTGCTACCAAGCAGATATGAGTGTAAGACTATTTGCACACAAGAAAAGTATCGTGCTAACAGTGGTATGATGAGTACGTTAACTAGTACTGAAAAGCCTACAGCCTTTGACACACAGGTGATTATTTATGTTACATATCATGGACAATGTACTAAAGACCTGTCAAAAATGTTAAGTCTGTCAATAATTCATGAACACACATTGTAGGGTTAGTTTTAATAAGTGAGTCAATGTGTATGCACACTGTTCTCGGAAGTTAGCATTAAGGGTTAGAGAAACAATCTACTTTGTATAAGACTAGAAAATGTATCTTGGTGGGGTGCAGTCTTCTAAACATATATTTTCAAAAATGAGAGAGCATCTTTAAAGTACAATGAAACAAAAAAGACTTTATCCAAATTGTTGGATTCTTACCTCATTAATGGGGATGGGAATTTTAGAGGCTGTTACTACCTTATTACATGCCAAGATGCTTTAACTGTTTGGTTACATGACCTATCTTTTCAGCTAAACATTTATCTATATCGGTTTAGTAGCCAAGAGGTTATGGTTTCTACAAGAACCACATTTCTCTTCTGTTACAGTTTAAAAACTAAATTCCTAATCTGCTCTTTAGAATTTGAACAAACTCTAGTAACCTGTTGCTGAAGAACCAGTGAAGATAAAATAACATTTTTTTAGCAACTAAAAGTTTCTAAACTGAAGAACAGCAGTGCTTGCCCAACAAGAGACATCAAATGTGTGTTTCAAGTTAAGAAGTGTCTTGGAGGTTTTAGCATATTAACCATGATTCAACAATAGTGACTATATTGTCAACTGTAGCACTCTGTGTCTTATGTTAAAATACTGTCAAAATGCACTTAGAACTTTGATAGGTTAAGAGGACTTCATATTATGATTACCCGGCATATAAGATGGTAGCAGATAGCTATCAGTGGACAGCTCTGGTTAAGTGCAAATAAATGAATGCCTGGATTGCCTCCTAAGTATTTATCATTCTTATCTTTAATCTGCCTGGATTTTGTCATCTGCTGTGTTACAATGTTAAAACACTGTAGTGCTTGGTGCCTTCCATTGTCAGTTTTGATGCATCTGTTCCATATTACAAGACTGTCACTAATGGTTTGGTTTTACTCTATCATCCTTTTCATGGATTTGGTAGATTCTGGTTTAATTAATACTTCTACTGTGCTTTGATTTCCGTGTTTGGATATTACTGTGATGCTGCTGGTTTGGTATTATAGACGGTCCTGTGATGTTATGAATCTTGCATTGTGAAGCTCTTGGTATTTTCCTAAATGCCATATATTGCACTTTTCGATGTTTTAACCATCTTCTGGTTTGTGTGATGGACAGAATCTGCAGAAAGTACAAGATAAATGACTGCTAGTGGGCAAAACATTCTATTCATTTCTCTAATTATTTCTGAGTATATTTACTACAAAACAATACTGTTTATGTTAGATTAGATTATCATTCAGAGGAATTTTATTTCACTCTAGCTATCATATAATTTTCTTATTTATCAAATGTTATGTTGTATGTTTGAACTTTGTGGTTATTATTGCTTTTCCATTTCACAACTTGCTAACTGCGTGTCCTACACAGTGGTGCAGAAGAAGCTTTTACAGGATTTTGATTCTATTTGATTTTCAGCAAGTCAATTCCATATGTAAGAGCTTTTGTAGTTATAGGAGTTACACTTATCCCAAATTTCAAGGGAATACTTTTTCATTGCAGTTGTTTTGCTGTGTTTTTTCATTTGACTGTACAACTATCAGTCATTGTCTGATGAATGACCCTTTAATAACTGCTGGATCTAGCTGCACTCTTGTAGAACAGAAGAGGTGACTGATTACGATGTTGGAGACAGTATGTGGCATTTCTGTTACAATGTTGCAAGCAATTGCTCTTGACTGCATTTTGTGGAATAATGTTTGCAATCGAATTTGCCATTTGCACTTAGTATGTAGGTGTTAGGTGTCAATGCTTTGATTGGCATTGGATCTGTTTCACTTTGTTTCCCTGATGGAGATGGAGCTGTTGGCATTTGTAGCTACTGCAGGATTTTGTCATCAAGCATTTTATATTTGTAGAACCTGTTCTTTAAAACTTTTTTTTGTAACACAGACAATTTATCTTGGTTTAATTTAATACTCAATATTTATGTAATGGTACAATTGTGGAACTTCTTTTCTATAGTTTCAATCATTGTGTTTAGAGGAAGCTGGAGGGAGGAGAGAGAGAGAGAGAGAGACTCTGTTTTGACAAATAGTTGCATTAATACCACTTCAATTTATTATGAGTTTTAATTATAGTTTAATGGGATGTTAAGAATTTAGTATGCAAATTAATAATAAGAATAAGCATGCAAATTAACTTGGATTTATGATGCTCAAAAGCTGTGGATTACATTATGTGTTGCAAAAGCTATGGATTACATTATGTGTTGCAAAAGCTATGGATTACATTATGTGTTGCAAAAGCTATGGATTACATTATGTGTTGCAAAAGCTGTGGATTACATTATGTGTTGCAAAAGCTATGGATTACATTATGTGTTGCAAAAGCTATGGATTACATTATGTGTTGCAAAAGCTGTGGATTACATTATGTGTTGCAAAAGCTGTGGATTACATTATGTGTTGCAAAAGCTGTGGATTACATTATGTGTTGCAGAATTAAGTGACTGCAACGTAATCTATTTTGAGGACTGAAACACTGCTGTCCAAAGGAGTTTGGGTTTTTTAAAGACTTTGGCTGCTACACCGAGTAAAATCTGAGAGCAGTTCAGCTGCATAATATAGTAGGGTTTAATCAAGATCTGTTTATAACATGCCTTTACTTTTAAATATGGACAGTCTGATTCTGTACATTATGTAGGCCCAATTGGGTTAAGTTTTGAACTATTTTTTTGGTCTGTGTTTCTTATTGTCAGCTTTATGGAACTGCGGCCACGGTGGTATAAGTATAATAATCTATTATATTTTCTAAGTTTAATATATAAGATTGTTAGTTACTCACAATTGTATAGATATCTAGGACCTTCATGTTGTACATTTTGATATTTTATCCATCATTACTGCATGTCCTGATTGTATTTATTCAAGTACAGATGTTACTGTCTAATATTTAAATGCTGGATCTACTGTTGCTTACTGCCTGAGTTGTGCCTGAAAATGGTATTTTAACCAGTGTACTTACCCAGTTATCAAATGTAAAATAAACAAATATGCCATGTTAGTCCTTAATATTTCCAGTTACAGACTAAGCAAAACATAATTTGGGGAAAAGGTCCCAAATTAGAGACATTTTTTAAAATGCTGCTATTGTTAACTTCAAACCTTTTGAAATAGTTTCCAATTTAAGGAGGGATGGATTAAACATTAGTACTGTCTCACCAAAATATGGAAAGTTTAGAAGAATGCTTCATGCAGAAAAAATAAGTGCTTTTACAATGTTTTATTTCTGTGTCTAAAGATATTCCATTCTGCATACAAGGGTTCCTTAAGTTCTATAGTATGTTTATACATCTGCAGCTCTAAAGGGTTTGTGAATATTGAGATGATTCTGAATTAAATTACATTAATCACTTCCTCAGCAACATGTAAAGTGCTATTGCTGTATCTCTTTTTAATACAGAAAACGTATTTTCAGTGTTTTATTTCTGGAAAATATGTTCCAGTTAATCTGTAAATAAGATATATTCATTACATTTGCTAGGGCAAAACAATATCTATTGTTTATGTTGACTGTTTAAAGGTCCCCTCAGTACATGAATGCTGAGAAGTTGTTTTTGTTTTTTATGTATTCCTTTACCATTTTCATTTTCATTTTAATTAATCATTTCCATGTCAGTATTGTTTATTTTCTGTGTATTTAATTTTCATTATCATAATCTGCTAAAAGTTTAATTAATCTTTTAATCCTTGTTTCTTAGTCCCAGTAAATTCTTATTACAACAACATCACAAATGCAATCTTAACCTAAACATATTCTCCACTATCGGAGTGCTAGTGTTAGGTTAAACAGAATATGTATCCATTATGATAAATTATCTCGGGGGGCTCTAGTCTGAAATCTTATATTTACACACATCCGATTTTAACTTTAGCCACTGATATGACGTATGAAGCATCGCACCAGTGGTTGAATACACTAATCTCATTTTGTTATTCCATATGAATAATAGACTCATTATAATAGCACTGTGTGGACCTTTTATCGCATTCACAAATGTACAGTAGGCTGAAAGGATGCATGCAGTGTTCCGGAAGTGTTGCCTCAGTAATGGAGATCTGGGCATATATGTAGGTATTCGTCTGTCTAATAAAAGGACTGTTATTTTGTTTTAATATACTTCTGATGAAGTATTATGACATTAAAGAAATGAATATGCATAGTGTCTCACAGTCCTATCTTTCCAGTGGGTTAGGAAGAATTATTTTTGTGTGGTTTTTTTTTCGCACTAGAGCACAGATTTGCAGTATTTTGGGTTAGGATTAGTAAATGGTTTATTGTCTCTTTTTCAAGTGCATTTTTTATTTATTTCAGATCAAAACTTGAATTAAGTCCCTGCTACACACACATTCCTTCCACTTTGTTTCGCGTGCCACAGACCACGGAGAACATTATCATTGTTCTTGTTTCCTTAGCGAGAAAAAACACTGACAGACAATGATGTGATTTGGTCAAAGACCAGTCTTACTACATTCCTTTTGGCCTATTATTAGGTATTTGGCTTTAATGTGATTCCTTGTGCTTATCTTATCTAAGTACTAAAAGTATTACCCAGAGAAAGACCATCAAGGAAGGCTAACTGCACCACAACAGTACTGGGGGATGAGAAATCTGAGGGAATAGGGTCCTGGCAAGAAATGGCACCTTAAACCACCACTGTTCCTTGGCTTTTTTTTTTTTTCATTTGTTGTCCATTGTTTTGTCGATTGTTAGTGCACTTACATGAAGATAGATTCACACAAAGTATTTATTGGTGAATAGGGACTGGGGAACTGTATACAAAACGGAATCTCTTTTAAATGATGTAAGCAGCTATGGTTCTGTAGCCCCTACATAATCAAAGAAACTGACACTAGCAATGGGAATAAATAGAGTTAGGAATAGGATTCTAATGGGAACTGCTGGTTTTGTATATCTGAATTTATGTTTTCTCTGAAGAATATTGCCTTGTGCTATATACTCCTAATTATTACCTGATAGCAATGGTGGATTTACCCACCATCAGCACGGTTTAACCATGAAGGAGATGTCTGAGTGGATACATTTCACTGATACTGAGTACATCCTTTATCACTGTTGGATTGGTAGTAATTGTTAATATTATACAACAGAGTTACTTAAAAAAAAATGTACTTTGCCTCTTCCTCGGTAAGTTCATTGTACACTATCATGTTTTGCAGTGTTCCCCTTTATACTGAATCAGCTCATAGGAGATGTCCTCTGGTCACCCTGCACAGACACAGACTCAATGTTCTGGAGGTGTACAGTTCAGTGTATTGGTCATATATGTGTGTGCATTGCAGTATCTAATGGGTTAAATGTAGTGATGTACTTTTATAGTTCCTCATTTATTTGGGTCATTTTTTATAAAAAGCTTTATAAGCTTTTTAATAAACCGTGGCTCAAATAAAGGTAGTATATCTCTCAGTGACATAACTGTAGGGATACCATGAATTACATCCATAGACTTTAATGGACCCAGCTCTGCGCATGTGTGTTGGTGAGCCATTAAAGTATATGGAAGTAGTTCTTGCTGAAGTCACTGAGGTTAAAGTTTACAGTTTACCCTTGGTGATGGATCAGTAGGTTTAGTGTTATTTAAAAATATATATATTTTCCTCACAGTATGTGGCTGCAAACATTTGCCAGTGGGGAGAAAATGTGGATCAGCACTTTCACTACAAAGTACAGTGATCTGAAGATAAGAAAATTAATATGACCAATACACTTTAAGTTAACAGCATTTTAAATAGTCACTGAATTTTGCTTTTATTATATATGCAGCTCTCTGGAAGTCTTACGAGGAAAAAACAATTTCATAGGATGTAAGTGTAATTCAACTAGTGCAGATATTTTTTACATTCATTCTTTTGAGGTTGCTGTTAGTTAGTCATTAGTGATGTCATTTTAGACCATGTTCACTAAGTCAACTAGACAAACATTGTCCGTGTGTCTATTCAAGGTTATAAGGCTGACAATGTGAAACTTAGAAAAATTAAAAAACAGACACTCAAGCTTTTACTGCATAGGGCAAACTCCCCTCATACCACCATGAACATTTATATATTCATTAAACATTTGTTTACTGGGAAAGTCTGACTGGGACAGAGCCCATTTTCAGCAGAGGCCCAGGGAGGAACACTTCAGATCCATGTCTTTGCAATGTGGAAGGAAACCAGAGCACCCAGAGGAAACCCACACAAATGCAGGGAGGACATTTAGACTCCACAAAGAAGGCACCTCAGCCGAACATCGAACCAGAGAACCTCTTGCTGTGAGGCAACAACAATAACCACCACTACGCCACCTGTACACAAGATGTAAATGCAGTGAGCTTAGAGAAACTGGACAGCCGATGCATGGTTTGAATCCAGTTAATTGACAATTTAGCTGCCTTAAATAA
>NC_056730.1:37137792-37172792 GCF_019279795.1 Protopterus annectens
GGCTTCCACTGAAAATTAGTTTTGTTCCAAGTCGGACTTTCCTGGTAAATAAATGTTAAATAAATTAAAAAATAAAATATGAGACACATACCTGTCCCTCTAACATGCTTTGTTTACATCAAAGATCAGTTGATTCTAGAGCTGTTTGTTTTGCAAATATGTAGCAGACCTATCAGGGCTGGATCAGAGAATGTCTTGTAGGTTAGGTTTAGATAGCCTCTCAGTAGCAGGAGACTAAATACAGGGACAGGGCTTTGAGGTGGTCTGTGTAGGAGATGTTATTTACACCTTGTATTCTTTTAGTGAGGAACCTCTGTGGCCACTCCAGTTGTTGCAAATGCCTGGTCAGATACATGCCAAAGGGTGCACTGTACTCGCTTATTGGTCTAATGAGAGGTGAGTATAGTTGGACTATGATCTCCTTAGATCTGGACGCATGCCCTTACTTATAAGTTGTACCATGCAGAAGGATTTTCACACCAGCATGGGCACATAGTGACCAAAGTTCAAATTACTGTTAACCTGAGTTCCCGTATCACTGGGTCCGCAGTTAGGGAAGTGTTATCAATGTTGTAATTTGCAGTGGTGGTTGTCTTCCCAAAGGTCATAAGTATAGATTTTTTGTACTGAGTTTTAGGCCATGGCTCGGCCAACAGTTATTTGTCTATGTCAAATTGTCCTGAAGGATATCTCCATCTTTGGGGGATTCAATGATTGCACTAGCTTGCAGTTGTCAGCAAATTTGGTGAGCCAAAAGCTTTCTACATTTGTCTTAACTTCAAAGAACTATATACAAAACAGGAGAGGTCCTAGTACCAAGCCCTGTGGGACATCACTATTAACAGTCCTTTTGGTGGAGGTGGATTCCCCCACCATAACTTCATGTGTCCCATCTGGGAGCCATTTGGCTATCATCAGGTGATGTAGGGATATATGCTTAAATCTGTGAGTGTGTCTATAATACCCAAGTGAGATATAGTGTCAAATGCCCTTGCCAGGTCCAGGTAGTCAGTATGCACTGTTCTGTCATTGTCCATGGCTCTAGTGACCTTCTTGAAGAAGTCCACCAGGTTTAGCACACATGACCTGCCCTTGACAAAACTGAACTGGGATGGGTCTAGTGTTTGAAGATTTCTTATGTCTTTGTTTATCAGGTCCATAATAATGCTTTCCATGGTCTTGCATATAAGACTAGGTAATCTTATGGTTCTGAAGTTCCCTGGGTATGTTGATGGTTGCCCTTTGTGAAGAAGGATCACCGTTGCAGTCTTCCATTCACTAGGGATGAAGGCTGTCTGGAAGCTGTGATTGAACAAATATTCTTGTAGTCCTGTTAGGTCATGTGTCAAGCTTTTTAAGAGGCATCTAGGATATTATCAGAACTCATCGATGCAGTGTTTTTAGCTTTGAAGAGTGCAGTGAGGACCTTTATTGGACCTTTATTATGGAGGAGAAATTGGTGAGGATTCTTCCTGGGGCAGTGATGGGGGGAATGGGAGCTAAATTTATCAGCCATAAAATTTGCTATATCCTCCAGTTTGGAATAGGGAGTTCCATTTACTTTCAGTTCAGCACCCTGCTGGATCTTCCTCTTAAGGTTGCGTATATAACTGAAAACATGATTTATGGTTACCCTCAGTCTGTGTGGCTATTTTTCCTCAGAGTCAACTTTGCTGGACTTGATTAGTCCCCTGAATTGTTTGCTTAGACTGATAAGGAATTTTTTTGCCTGTTGGGCATAGCCCATCCTATTTTTGAAAATTATTTTCTTTCTTTCGTTGTACAACCTATTTATTCTTGGGTGGGGGGTCCACCAAAAGGGCTTGTTTTTGGATTGTCCTAAGTTTATTGTGGTTTGGTACTGCTGTTTCTAATCAGTTATTTACATGTTTGTACAGTGTTTCTGTAAACACTTTGGCAAAGACTACAGTGCTCTCTGAGTTTGGGGCGGGGGGAGGCTTGGAATTAAGTTATGCCATTACTTAATAGGAGGTAGTTAGCCTTGGAAAGATTTTATTTTGTTTTTCTCTTTGTTGACCAGGTTAGTCCCATTAGGCCAGTGTTCTATTGTCAGGGGAGACCTGAGGCAGTATTCATACGGACTAGTGGAAATTTGGCAAGGGCACTGGGAACTTCTCCTGCTCCTTTTTCAGTAAGTGCCATGGGGCTTTTTACATCCACCGGAGCTACTATAAACTCAGGTAGATTTCCAGAGTTCCAGTATGAAATAGCATACGTCTGTCTTTGAAGCTTTTTCCACAGTTCATCTATCCCAAAGTACACTGGCATAGCTGCTATGATGTCATGATTTCAGATGTGTGACACGCACAAGTTCTGAGTTTTGAACAGGTCTATCTGCAGATGTGGGCATTCATCTGCATTATTTTTTACTCTAACTCAAACAACACATTTTATTTTTTATAGGAACTGAAATAAAAATGAATAAATGCAGTTTTACTTTAAAACCAGCATTCTTCATTTACTTGGATAATAGGCTGAAGTTAAACACACAAGGTAAGTGCTGTGCTGCAGACCACGTTATCTTTTAATCAGCAAAACAAATTAATATTTTTCTTCAGACTCCCACCTAAGGACTTACCTTCAGTCCAGGTAGTGACTGCAGGAAGAAATGCTGCTGAATTAAGTCCAATCTGATTGCCAAGGAATTGTTATTGCTTTATACCTGTCAGCAGGAATAATGCATTTTGAACATACTTGTAGAATTATTTTAGCAGCTTTTTTTTAAACAAAATGCTTTCTATAGCAGAAAATATTTAAATTGTTTGCTGAAATCACAGAGGAATTATTATATCCGGTGTTGCATTAATAATAGTATTTTAATATTTCTTAACAGACATATGTATTTTTGTAAAATCTACTTAAACTGTTTGCTGGCATTTAGACTATAATTGCCGTTAGCCCTTAGCCATCAGGTCTTCTTGTTACTGCCTCAACCAGCTGCAGAAGCTGTTGCTGATTTGTGATTATAGCTGTGCAGACTATATCATGTTCTTAGGTAACTTTAAGAGATATGACCTGAGACTCATAAAAGAATTCCACCGCAGCAAAAGGGTTTGTATCTAAGATCATGGAAAAACAGACAGATTAGCCACAATGAAGAAAGGCTCCTTACTGACTAATTTGTAAGTGTGTCTGAATTGCATTGTTACAGTTAGTACTAGTCAGGTAATCATCTCTAGTGACCCATAAATCCTGTTGGCATAGGCATCCCCCTCATTCATTCTCACACACACACACACACACACACACACACACACACACACACACACACACACGCGTACATGTGGGCATGCACATGCACACACATTCTGACATACGTCTTACCTTCCCTGAGGTGAGACAATGTCTCTGATGCATCTCCTATTTTTTTCCTGCCCCTTATAAATTATAAATGATTGCAGTCAGTCAAGAATGCCAGACACTAGAGTTTTATTCTTGTTATTGTTCAGAAATTGCAATTGATTATGATGGTAGACCTGTTTTAAGTGACTCAAAGTAATATTTACAAAAATTCTCCCTGGTGTCTAGTGTTCCTCAGCTTTGTTTGGAGGATGTCTTCAGCATGTCCATTTAGAAGTATGGAAGCCCCCTCCCCCCAAAGAGACACACCCCATCTTCACAGCTGCT
Source organism: Protopterus annectens (assembly GCF_019279795.1). Lineage (NCBI taxonomy): Eukaryota > Metazoa > Chordata > Ceratodontiformes > Protopteridae > Protopterus > Protopterus annectens. The sequence goes on from NC_056730.1 coordinate 37,141,441, forward strand.
CCTGATTTTGGCCCTGCTCTGTTCCTCGTAACTCACAGACTATTACAGTCAGTAATGGCAGACATTAAGAGTTTAATTCTTCTTATAGCTCAGAAAACACAGCACACTAGAAACTTTCTTCAGTTTGTATAGTGCTCTAAAGCTATAGATTGTTGTGGTAGGGGTACAGGGTTTGAAACTTTTACCCTCATTTTAATTGAACTTTTTTCAGTGATGTAAGGTAAAATTTAAAGTATACCTGGGATCTACTGGTAGTGCAGAGGACTACATTTCTGGTAATAAACTCTTTTGTGTACAAGGGGTACATAAGTTTTAATTTATTTTTATTTAATTTTTTTTTATTGGGCTACAACAGTGATCAAACAGTGACCAATTACTGGCTCAGCCTGGATTACATCATAATGTAACAAAACCATTTACAGAATACATGAGTAAGCATAGAAATGACTCAAAGGTTCTTTCCTGTTGTTTCATTAATCTTTACGTGACTTAATGTAATACTATAGTCAACTGGTGCCAGGTGATAGTGCAGAGGACTAACTCTCTGGTTCATAGGTTCATAGGTAAGTACTTGGCTATCTGCCCGATGGGCATTTATAAGCCTAGCCAGAGTGTGTCAACTTTCGCTGCCCCATTGATTAATTAACTGAGCCTCTGTCAAGAACAGCCAATGAAGTGATCCCAAGGGTGTATTTTCTGATACCCATCCACTCGTCAAGGTTTCTCTTGAGTGTTAGTGAGGGGCTCTGCCTAATGTAGTTAGGAATTTTGTTCCAAAGCATGGGGAGTCTCTGTGACAGGAATCTATCCCTCCAGAATGTTCTATTTATTGTTGTGGTAAGGTTTAGCTCACTAGAGCAAGTGGCTCGCAGTGACTTGGATTTCTTTAGGTGAAGCATGTCCATCAATTCTGAGTGGACATGGCTTTGTAAGTCAGGCACAGATCACCGCTGAGTAAGCGGTATGCCACTGAGTACAGATGGAGTTTTTCCAGCTGGGCTGCATAGGACATATGTTTGAGACCAGTAATCCTCTTGGTGAGGTACTTTTGTGGTCTTTCCAGCTGTTGGAAGTGTCTTGTGAGGTACATCCCAAACGGGGCATTGTACTCTATGATAGGTCTGATGCGTGACGAGCAGAGGGGCACTATAACCTCTTTATTTCTAGATGCGAACCTTTTAGTAATTAGATGGGCTACATAGAAGGATTTCCTAACTACTTTGGCAATATGATTGTCAAAGGAGAGATTACTAGAGCTGTTTACTTCTTGTAATTGGAGCTTTTCTCCCCGGGCCTCTACTGAAAACGGATATTTGTCCAGCTAGACTAGCCCGGTCAACAAATGTAAAATAAATAATAAAATAAACTATCTACCTGGGTCCCCAGATCTCTTATTACCTCTTCTGTATTAAGAGTAATAATCTGCATTGTTAACAAGATGATTTCTACGCAGAGGATATAGGGTTTGAACTTTTCACATGCCCATTTAAATCTCTGGTGTCCAGCGCCCCTCCCCACCTATACATATTTTATGCTGCAGATCCTCTTGCTTTGTTAACTTTGTAAGTGACTTTAGGATAATTTTAAAGAATGTCACTAGTGTCTACTTTTGTCCTAAAAAACTGTTGCTCTATTAACTTTTTAAGTAACTTTAGGGTAATATTTAAGGTATATTCCTTGTGTCTACTTTTTCCACCCACCCATATGTCTTTCACACTGCAATAATGTTGCTCTATTAATTTTTCAAGTGACTTAAGGGTAGTATTTTTGGAATATCCCTGGTGTCTTTTGTTCTCCCTTCTCATACATGTATGCGCTGCAAAATTGTTGTTCTATTACGTTTTAAAGCGAATTAGAGTATCCCTGGTGTCTAGTGTCTCCAATATTGCATGATTTGTATATTAGTTTAGGGGAGTATAGAGGTATGATGCAGCCTGCCACACTCCTAGATCCGCACATTCATACTCAAACACACATACAGGCCCCATCACCCAGAGACCCTCACCAACACACTACATTCATATACTCATACACTCACATCATATACTCATACACTCACACAAACACATACACACGCATACACACACACAAACGCCTATCCTACCTATCCCTTAACTAGCCCCCAACTCCCACTGTGACCACCCAGGCAGACACACCATCTCTCTCACTCACACAAACACATACTCATCTGAGACCACTTATTCATCTGCATACAGTCACATATGCAGCCCCCCTCCCCCAAACACACACATGCAACTGCCCACACTTTCCTATCTGCTAAACTCCCTGGCACTTGTAATGCATTCACACCTGTTGATGGTAATGGATTAAATGCAAATGTTTGGCCAAGTAAATTAACTCACCCAACTGAGCTAACTAACCCAGATGAGCAATTCCCTGAATCAGTTAACTGAGTAAATGCCTTACTGAGGCATTTCTGGTAGAGAGCATAATGGCTAATTAGCAAAGGTCATTCCCCCAGAATTCCTCATTAGCATATAGCTTGGCCAAAGACACAAACCATGTACGATCACTGTAGTAGGCTTGTCTTGTAAATCCGTTACGAATTACCACAGGAAGTGTCCCTTTTTGAGTCTAGACAAAGATAGGACATCATAATTTTCAGTCTTGGAATTTGTAAAGCCAGCAACACAATAACAAGAAGTTAAATATATTCTTTGGCATTATGGAGGCTTACTGTTAATAGCTTTGCCACGTGGGTTTAGGGTTCAATCCTAGTCACCTTCGGAGTTGAACTTTGCATGTTCTTTCTGTGTACAAGTGTTTTTCCTAGATATCTTGATTTCCTACTACCACTGAAAACATAGTTGATTGAGTACTTTATGTATATAACAGTGTGTGTGAGTCTGTGTGGTCTGATTACGTATACTCATCTCAAACACGCATTCCCACAAAACTGTTTTTGTTGAAGAAAATGTGTTGAATATGCATTTGTGCAGTCATCAATGATCACAAAACATTAGACCTCACCATGTTGAACAAACTTAAGGACCACCCAAGCTGCATACTCCATAAACTACATGAAAAAAGCAACCTATCATTGCATTGATTGCAAACAAAAATATATAGTTCCTGCGTGACCTATTCAAACACTATCACACACACACATACACACACAACCTACAATGTCTGCATACAAATAGACAAGTAAATACCACTACTACATACATGCAAAGAAAACATGTTTTCTCTGGTGAGCTGTTCCTTCCACATGTCCCAATGTGGGGACTTTGCCCCCCAACTTAATTATGTATAGTAACTCCATGATTGCACAACTGCGACTAAGGGGAATTCACCAAAATTGTGTTGTAACTGACAGAACATCAGTCAATTATAACACGTAACAACAAACAGTGATTTCTGTGGCTTGTGACTTTAGGAAGCCACAATGAGTAGTGTTGCTGCCTCAAAACAAGAGATTCTCCTGTTAGATTCTCGGCTGGGTTACTTTCTATCGGGAGTCTGCATATCCTCCCCATGTTCATGTGGGTCTTGTCTGGGTGCTCTGGTTTCCTCTCATATTCTAAACACATGCAGTAGGTGGATTGAACACTCTAAATTGGCTGTAATTTTGAGTGTGCGTGTGTATGTGTGGTAGTGTCCCCAGCTATTGCCCAAATTAAATGCTACTATATATACATAGACAAACACTTACCACGTGTGTATGTGTGTGTGTGTGTGTGTGTGTGTGTGTGTGTGTTTGTGTGAATATATAAAAAATAACTCTCTCTCTCTCTCTGCCTCTCTCTCTATATATATATATATATATATATATATATATATATATATATATATATATATATATATATATATATATATATATTATATATATGTATTATATATATATATATTTATACACACACACACACACACATATATAAATATATATATATATATATATATATATATATATATATATAAATAATTAGCATAATTAGTGCAGTACTTCTACATATCACAATGCTGGTGGCAAAATACATTGACCACAAGATGTCAACAATGGAAATGCTGACAGTCAACTGCACATGCACAAATAAAATCCTCGCTACATGCAACCAAAAAACCCCAAAATACCATTAGTTTTTGTAGGGGTGGCAAACCCTGCTTCACCTCATATCTCCTCCAGATTATATATACTAACTCCAAGATTGCACAATCCCCAGGGAAAGAGAATATTCATTCACCCGGGGATTGTCGATCTATCACCTATTGACAATTTGCATACATTAACTTTTTGTGGTTGACTAATCAGCCATCAAATTTGTGTTGTGTCATAGTGCTATCTATCTATATATATATCCATAGACACACACACACACACGCACACACACACACACACACACACACACACACACACACACACACACACACACACACACACACACACACACACACACACACACACACACACACACACACACACACACACACACACACACACACACACACACAAAGAAAGATTCTTCCAAACAAAATTAAAGTCTTATGGTTTAACTCGATGCACAGCTGCAGTTGCACAGCAAGTACCTTTAATTCAGAATTGTGAATTCTGGGAAGCAGCCTCTGGGGATAATTCTCTCTCTTTCTCTCTCTCTCTTCGGATTCCTCTAGCTGGAACAATTTTCATTTCTTTCAAATATTCCTTCATTGTACTTGTTCTAGACACCAAGTCGCCTTTCGTAATAGGAAAACATTTTCTGAGTGGGATTCTGTCAGGTCTATTTTTATATTACAGTCAGCAGCTCATTAAACAAACCTGCTCTCACTAATGCGGTCAGATATGTTTCTGCTCTTAAAAAAGCAGGTAGAACTTAAGAGGAAAAACTTGCTTCAGTTGAAAAAGCATCAGTCTATTTATTATGAACTCCCTGTCATTGCTATAAAAATTATTTGCACAACTATTTATTTATTTTGGCATAACTTGTACTCTTCAAATCATGAGAAGCACCATAATGTGCTAAAAGTGACTCCTGGCTTGAAAAGTCACTTTTTGCCTATTCATTTGGTTGTGCACCTGTGACAGGTCATTGCCATTACAGTACATGAATCCTGGCCTACGGTGGACTTTGAACTTAAATGGTTGCAAAGATAAGGTCTTCAAAAGCAGTTATGAGGCTTGTAGACCAAGACATCATTGAGAAGCCTAGCCCAAATTCCTAATTATGAGGATTAAGGTAATTGAACCCTACACCACATGAACTATGGTTCATAACCTTATCCCTCTCTGCCAATTGCCAGGTGCAATTCCTAGATATTTACTAGGCTTGCAGTACAGGAAACCAGCTTGGCACAAATACGCAGTTGCCCACAAGCCTTGTTTGGTTACGTGACTTGGTTTAGGTCATACAGTAGGCAAATGAGGGCTGTGCCAACTGTCAGATTAAAATTAATCCAACTACCTGATGTAAGACAGAACCCACAGACGTTTGCAGCAAAGGTTTACTGACAGACTTTTGTGTTTCCATCCTGTTGTTGATGCAACCATATTAGAGGAGTATGATAAACTACTAAAATATCATAGTCCATGTGGGTGTTAATGACCTGAGATGTGCCTCTCTGGACTATATGAAGAAAGAGACATTACTGATCTCTTACAATATGTGTCTCAGACAGGTATGTACCTTGCATTAAGCAATGTTCTACCTTCACCAAGAATTATGTCACAGTAAGAATAAAAGGTGATTGACTTCAATAATTGACTATGTTTCTGGAGTCTTTTCAGGGGGATTCAATATTTATCAGCATGGGAGGGCATGGTTAATAAACTACATTCTTTTGCCAAGGATGGTCTACATCCATCACCCCTATGCTTCTGGATATTGGCTAAAATTTCATTCACTGCTTAGAGCATATTTTAGGCAATCCCAAACTGGCAAACCTACCAACACAGCAAACAAATATCAGACAAACCTAAAGCTGTTACTGCAAGTTATAGGTCACTCTATACGTCCCAAAAATCTCATAGTTCATACCTAGACCTACTGGAGACACTCACCGTTAAACCAAATACAGTATTCATGGGAGACTTTAACTAGCCCTCAATAGAGCGGGAAACATACACTGCCCGAAACTCATAGGTACAATGTTTCCTGGACTATAGTAACACAAATACCCTTGACCAGATAATGCACACACCCATAAGAAGTTCAAATGTACTGGACCTGATACTTACTAATATAGGAGAGCCCCCCCATGTCATGTCCTCACTGGCGACGTCGGACCTCAAACCTCAAAGCTGTTGCCTTTGAAATAAAAAATCAACTTACTAACCCCAGCAAACTCTATATCGGTTAGGAACTATCCCAAAACAAACTACATCCTGTCAAGTGATAGTTTGTCAAAATTCGATGCTACTTCTAACCCCGAGTTCACAGTAATCTGTGTGGAATTCTTCACAGAGACCTTGTACAACCATGTAAATGGCTGTATAGAGGCTGTACCTACTAGAAGTAAGCCTAAAACAAACTTTAACAAACCACACTGTTGGAATCCTAACCTTAAAAGGTGTATAACAAAAGGAAACAAAAGTCATGGCTAAAATCAGGAAGAGCAACTCCCATAATGATAAGAACATTCTAATTAAACTAAATGTGAAACTAAGAGGACTAATTAAGAACAACACGGCCAGTTATGAGGTCAAGATAGCCTCACAGGCTATAGACAACCACAAGGCCTTCTATAGATATGTCTGTAACCTCAAAGGCAGCACATAGCAGTGTTCCGAACTGGTGGTCAATAATGCCACCTTCACTGAGGAGAGTGACATAGTGAATTTCCTGGCTGACAAATTCATCTCAAACTTCACCCCATACTCTCCCCACCTCCCCCCAATAAAATACCTTCTGACATAACCCCTTCAACTATTAGCAAGGAGCAGGTCCTGCTGGCACTTGCTAAGGCCAAACAATGTAGCCTCCATTGGCCTTGACAGTATCCTATGATGCCTTCTAAATAGCTTAAAACATGACCTATCAGGACCAATTAAATCATTTTTTAACTATAGCCTCAAAAAAAGTTTTTATACCATGGAATCTAGGACTGCAATGGTTATCCCACTTCACAAGGGTGGACCATCAACCGACTTGAGAAACTACAGATCCATTAGTCTGACTAGTCTAACATGAAAAGCCATGGAAATGACCAACAAAAACATAGGCAACCTTCAGACACTGGATCCAAACCATTTTAGCTGTGTTGAGGGAAGGTCATGCCTACTAAACCTGGTGAACTTCTTTGAGAAGGTCACCAAGGCAATGGATGAGGGGAAACTGTGCATGCCACCTACCTGAACCTGGTTAAGGCATTTGATACAATACCTGGTATAGCTGACAAGCTAAGCAAACTGGGCATAATCCCCTACATAGGTCACTGGACTGCCAGCTGGCTCACAGACAGGACCCAACAAGTCAGAACTGGTGAGATCATGCCCATTAACAGACAGGTCAGCATCAGGGTACCTCAAGGCTCCATGCTGTGACCACTCCTATTTGAAGTCTAATTTTTGGAGGTAAACGTTAATGTCAATGGCCTTTGGATGACTAAGTTTGGATTCCCCCATGATACACACATTTTACAAGAGTGTCTGATACAGTCAAATGACTGGTGCCAAAATCACAGGTTAAAACTCAGTACAAAGAAAGCAAACAGCCACTCAGCCTAATTACTCCATCAATAAAACACCCCTAAGAGTTGACCTGGTAGTCAGTAATCTGGGAACATATGTAGACTGTAATCTGGCTTTTGACCAACATGCGGCCAAGGCAGTGAGAAAATGATTTTATGCTGCCCAACTTGTAAGTAAGGGCATGGCATCCAGGTCCAAGGAATTCACAGTGCCAATTTATTTGGCCCTTATTAGACCCAATATCAAGTATAATTCACCTTTTGTAAGATTACTGCTCCTAAACATGTATTTAATGCATTTGTATAGACTACAATGGATTACTACAGCCTGGAAAAGCTAACACAGGCTCTGAGCCTACTATTTCTTTTAACTGTCTAAAGGCAGTGTCTGCTTCCTTTGATCTCTTTATTTGTGAAGGCCATCTTCTCCTTTATCAGGTCTGTGAGGGATCATGAACTACTAATAATACCCGTGTAGCTCAAAACCACCCTTGTTTATTTTTGAGTTTCTGGGATTGGCCAGTTTCTCTCTACCTTTTCTTTTAATTTCTCCCCCGATGGCTTATTCAAAGTATTTAACCTCTATCATGCCTACCTCGCTCTTGGTTACATTCACAATTAGTCCTGCTTATTTTGGACAGCCTAGTACAGCTTGTGCAAGAGCCCCATTTCTCAGAAAGTATAACATCACCTAGTAAAGCTGCGGCATAGCTAATACGGGGTTTCAAGACTCTGTCCTTTAATGTTGCTGGAGCACCATGTCACCCAAACTGCCCTTGTGGGCCATTTTAAGCCTAGCCAATTTCACTTTCATGAGAATTAAACCCTGTATTTTGTCTGTGAGGTAAACACCTTAACCATTTTGACAGCCCCTCTATATTAAATACTAGGCTAGTAGTCTGCAGACTATTACAAGCCTAGCCATTAAACAGCGGTCAGAATCAAACACTGTAAATTGTGTTTGGGAGGTAAAGACCTTAACCATTATGCCAACCTTGGTCACTAAGACATGTAAGAATCTTGCTTTCACCAACCTTTCTATTTTATTATCAACTATAGACATAGGGTAACTGTCAAAAAAGTTTTGGTCAGCTTCTTAAAATCATTACAGAACCTACTTGTTGCATCACATCAGGTTTTAGGACTAACACTTGGGGGCTGTTCCACTCACTACTGGACTCCTGAATCACCCCTAACTGAAGTAGTTTTCTTGCTCCTTCTTGTACTTTCTTTTTTGTGACTTTGGTGTTTGGTAGGGTTTTAAGTTAACTTTCTCTTCTGGACTAGTCTCACTCGGGTATTGAATAAATTTGGCCTGACAGGCAGATCTGTAAACACTCCCTTGTGCTGTAATCAAAGTTATTTTATTTATTGTTTCTGTGTCTTGGACAATGCATAATCTATCTGAACTTTAGGCATAAAGATTAATTTTTTTCCAGATTTGCTAATCTCTGATGGTAAACTAACTACCAAGGTTTATGCTACTTCCACTGTTTCAGAGGTTGATATGGTATTTGGTGGGATGTGATTGAGCAGAAATGGTTGATCACCAACCTATAAGAAAAAAAAAGTTGAATATTTTTTGGAGGAAGTCACTCCTTCTATGTGCCCTGCTGATTTTATATATATATATATATATATATATATATATATATATATGTATGTATGGTTCCACTTCATATCATCGAATTATCATTTCATCGAATTTCAAATCATCGAGACCAAATCGTCGAAAACTCATTTCATCGAAAACTCATATCAGCGAATCTCAAATCATTGAAAACTATAAAGCAACTACAAATAACATTCCACAAATTTTTTACTACATTTATGCAGGGGAGCAAGCCCCCCTGCACCCCTCATGTGGGGGGTTCTCCCCCCACACCCCCCGTAAATAAATATACCAACTTCAAGGTTGCACTACAGTGAGGGAAAAAGGTAATTTCTTAACTCCACTCTAGTGCGACCTTGGAGTTGGTATATTTAATTACGGGGGGGCTTGCCCCCCTGCATAAATGTAGTAAACAGTGTCTGGGATGTTATTTGTAGTTGCTTTATAGTTTTCAATGATTTGAGATTCGATGATATGAGTTTTCGATGAAATGCGTTTTCGACGATTTGGTCTCGATGATTTGAAATTCGATGAAATGATAATTCGATGATATGAAGTGGAACCATATATATATATATATATATATATATATATATATATATATATATATATTTATTTATTTATATATATGCCAACGTTGAGATTGCAGTACAGTGGGGAAATGGCAAATTCCCTTATCCCCAATGTTATCGCAATCTTGCGCAAATTTAAAAAACTGTATTTGTGATCAACTTACTTTTGATGACACCTGCTGGCTTTTTTCCTGGTCGATGAAAACAATGTTCAAGCAGCTGAATGTAAACCATCTGATGTAGTCTTCTCTTAAGTGTCTTTCTCATTCTGTAGTTTATCTCATTTATTTATTCTGTGTTATTTTAAATGGTCTCTTGTCATTTAACGAAAAACTTATTTTCTTTTCTTCAGACGGCACAAAAGCAACACCTAATGTCCAGCTTTAAATTCCCTTGTCTTTGCATTTGTATTATACAAGCATTGATTTCTAGACTGAGCTCTTTATTTGTGTTCCTGTACTATAGGTGCATAGGTTCATCAGCTGATGCAAGGGTATGACCTGATAGATAATATATTTAGTCAAGCTACAGCAATTACTACATGTTACTCCTATCCATAAGGTACTTCAAGGGGAGACCAGGGGTGTATTTAGTATTACCCATCTATGCATCCAGTCTGAACTTGAAAAAAACTGGGGAAGCTACCCTATTTATTGTAGAAGGGGTACTTATCCCATAAAAGTGGTATTCATTGGGTGAGGTGTCAGTCTCTCCTGCAAGTTCTGTTTATGTTGCAGTAGAGATTGAGGTCTTAAGTGCAGGTGTCATGTTGAAGAAAATCACTCAGGGCAGGTTCTTTAGATGCATTCTATGCTAAAATGAGATCACCCCTGAAAAGTCTGTAAGAAAGAAAAGAGGGATGGGTTTTCAGGTGTTAGCACAGGAAACAGAGCTCAGACCATTAATCTTCTTAGTGAGAAAATATGATCTTTCAAGTTGGACTATGTGTCTAGACAGATACACGTCAAAGGAAGTACTGTATTCATCAATGGGTCTAATGAGGGATGAGCAGACTGGTATGATGGCATCTTTGGAAGACATAATTTTGGAAATCAGTAGTACAAGTAGAAGTATTTTCTAGTGACTGTGGAGAGATGTTGGTCAAGGGAGACCTCATTGTCAATGAATGAATCTATGACACTGAACATACTATAACATATATTTCTTTGCACTTTTACTGCATGATCCCAAATGTTGACTGTGTATTTACTGTAATCATTATAATTGTTCTGTTACTACTGATGTGAAGTTTTATTATGTTTATGTTTGTTTGAGATGTATGCAATTTTTTTCATGAATCATATTACCTAATTCAATTTCTACTACTTCTTTATTTGCAGTGGTTGTTTACTACGTCTCCTGTAAGTGTAATATATGTCACTTAGGCTGTGCCTGTAAATGGCCAGTTCTGATCAGTGCACTACCCTGGTAAATAAATATAAATAAATAAATGTGCCCAGGTTTCTGATATCTGTATGGTTTAAAGAGTTTACTACTGATATTGTAACATCATAAGTGCTCAGATTTTCCAAAGGCAACTGTGTTACACTTTTTTATAGTTTATAGCTTAAAGATGAATACTAGGCTAAGTGCTCAGAAGGGCCATTTTAAGCCTAGCCAATAATCTGAGGTCAGAATCAAACATTATACCTTGTGTTTATAAGTTAAAGACCTTAACCATTGTGGCAAACCCACTCAAACCTCAAAAATGTGTCAGCCAAGCCAGGCAGGAATCAAACCTACAGTCTTCTGATCTGTAGTCAGATGTGTTATCCATTGCACCACTGGCCCTGGTAATGATGGAGACAATATTCAAACCCTGCACTCTTGCCACAGGAAACAGCTTAATAACAAGTCAGAGCTTAGTCCTCTATGCTGCATTTTTTTCAAGGCTATGGTCTTGTCACCATTTTTGTACATGTTAGCACTTCTTGTAGGATACAGGAATCGTTGGGAGAGTTTATGATGGCACCAAGTTTGTAGTTATTAGCAAATTTAGTTAACCAAAGGCCCTTGACATCAGTTTTGATGTCAGAGAAGTAAATGCCAACTAAGATGATCCTGAGTACTGAGCTATGGGGGACACCACTGGTAACAAGCTTCTTGAAGAAGAGTGTCCCACTGTCTTGGCTTACTGGGTTCAGTCAGCCAGTTTGTTATCCAGTAAATAATATAGATGTTTATGTTAAGCTTGAATAGCTTGTGCCAAGTGAAGAATGCTGTCAGACACCTTGGCCAGGTCAAAAAATGCAGTGTACACTATCTTGCCTTCATCCAGGGTCACAGAGACATTGTCAAAGAAGTCTATTAGATAGGACCAAGCCTTCATGCATCAGAACTGATTTGGGTTAATAGACTGTGAGCCTTCAATGTCTATGTTTATTAGATTGAGAATAATTTGTTGCATTGTTTTGTAGATAAAGCTTGGGAGACTTTTGTATCTATAGCTGTCTGAATCAGTAGTTTACCCTACCTTCTGAAGGAAGATGATCACAGCTGTTCTCCACATGTCAGGTACAAAACTAGATGATAGGCTGAGATTAAACAGATCATGGAGTGGGTCAGTAAGACATTACTTTAAACTATCAAGAAGGCACCTCCGTGTATTATCAGGCCACAGAAACTAGTGATTTTGACCTCAGAGAGACCCTTGGAGGTGGAGTCACCCTACTTGTCAAAAATGTGGAAGCATGGTGGGGAAGACAGAGAAAGAAGCATGTACTAAATGTGTTTACTAATACGCTAACATGATTATGTCTTCAGGATAAGAATAGGCAGGGTCATTATGTACCAATTCCATATAGTGATGGGTATTATTTCTATGTTTCATGACATAGATGGAAAAGGACTTATGGTTGTTTTTGACAGATGTGACAGATTTTGACTTTTTTCCCAAGTTTTTGTTTAGCTGCCCAAGTTTGATTGTGATATGTAGTATTTTCTGTTAGTTTCTAATGGAGGGTAATTATTTTTCCATTGTTACACTACTTGTTTATGGTGGGGTCCAAAAAGATGTTTGCTTCTAAACTTGGCACTATATTTGCTGTGCACTGGGACTGAGGTTTTAATGCAGGAGTTAAGGTGAGCGTAGAAACACCCCATGACTGTAGCCAAGTCTGCTGTTGGGTCCTCGCTGTACATGTCTTCTAGCCTTCATCAGCTCATCATACAACTGAAGTAAATTGGCCTTAGAGAAAACTCTAAACAAGGTAGTATTACTGAGGGCTTTAGGCTGTGTTCAGTTGAAGCCCACTGCTTGATGGTCAGATTTAATCAGACAGGGTGAAATGACAACTGTAGAACATAAAGGGGCTGTATTCATGACAGAGAACTAGTGTTTTCATCTAGCACCCCATGTCAATCCTTGAGCTGGTGCCCCTCAATTCTAAGTTGAGAAATTTAAAATAAAGGCAGATTGCTACAAGTTACACCACACACAGAGTTCTGAAGGAAGTGCGTTCTTTCATTCCTTCATTCCTGACAGCAAAAAGAGCATTTCTGTACTGGCATACCTTCCAACTATAATAAGGGAACATGTACCAGGTGTGCTCCCTAAAACCAAGAACATAGCCTTACTGGTCCCCAGTAACATCCCAGGATGCCTGTTGAGCAGTCTAAAATATGACTTATCAGGACTTCTGGATTCATTATTTAACTATAGTTTTAAAGTAGGCATCGTGCCATGTGAATGGAGGACGGTGATGCTCATGCCCCATCATAAGGCAGGATCCCAGAAACTAGAGACCCATTAGTCTGACTAGTCTTATATGCAAGGCCATGGAAAGAATTATCATGGAAATTATCAAGAAGGACATTGGAGACCTCCAGACACTGGATCCATCCCAGTTTGACTTTATCAAAGGAAGGTCATCCTTATTGAATCTGGTGGACTTCTTTGAAAAGGATATTAAAACAATGGCTGAGGGGAAAACTGTGCATACTGCCTACCTATATCTGGCTAAATAATTTGATACAATACCCCACTCAAGCACTGTCAACAAACTTAAGGAACCAGGAATAAACTCCTTTATAACATGCTGGTTAGCCAGGTGGCTAACTGACCGGACCCAGGAATTGGATTAAAATCGGTTAGGCCACCTCCACAAAGAGGCCGGTCACCACTGGAGTTTTCAAGGGCTCTGTGCTAGGCCCACTCCTCTTTGGTATCTATTTCTTGGATGGCCAAGTCTATATCAAAGGCCTCTGGCTAACGGAATTCATAGCTAATTGCAAACTGGGAGCAGTCATTGAATCCCCCCACAATGAAAACACCCTTAAGGAGGTCTAATACAGACAAACACTTGGTGTCAAAGCCATGTCTAAAACCCATTATCAAGAAATGCATTATAGCACCTTTTGGGAAGTTGGATACCCTGGGTAACTATATCATCAATAAATCACTCCTAAAAGTTGATGCCGTAGTCAGGGATCTGGGAACTACTGTAGATAGTAACCTAGCCTTTGACCAACAAGTGTCTGAGGTAGCAAGAAAATCCTTCTGTGTTGCTCATCTTAAAAGTAAGTGCATAGCATCTAGGTCCAGAGAAGTCATCATACTACTGTACACAGCCCCATCAGACCCATCGTAGAGTGTAATGCCCCCTTCTGTATGTACCTGATCAGACAAATGCAACAACTAGAATGTCCACAAAGAATTCTTACTAAAAGAATACAGGTAGTAAACAAAATGTCCTATGCTGATCTCTTCAAGGTCCTATCTCTTTACTCAGTATCATATAGACCTCTGAGAGGTTATCTTTGCATGGCATACAAAGCATCCCTCAACCCTGTTTTGATGAACCTTTTGCATATCTGCAAAACAAACAGCATCAGAACTACTACGATAAAAGACCTACATTTTGCTTGAGGTATAAATTGGATACATTGCAGAGACAGATATGTTTCCCATTCTCTGAAATATACCCATCTATGTTAAGCAGAGTTCTTCCCTATCCCTACTTAGTACAACTTGGACCAGTGGCTTGGTAATTGGAAATTCACCTATGGTCTGATGCCTATGTCTCTGATGGACAGTCAATAAATCATCCCCTATATAAATCAAATTTGTGGGTCACAGTTGGGTTGCATGGTTTGGCTTATAAGAGCTCTAGTGGTTGTTAGGGCTCCCTATTGAAATGTCAGCACCTGAAATGCTGAGTGCTGACAAGCCGAAAATAAAGACCAAAATCACAGGAAAAGAGCGAATCTTGAAAATCTCTCTTCTCCTTGAAACTCCTTTTTTTTTTGGGGGGGGGGGGGGGTGGAAAGCCGCTTTGCACCCTCCATACTCCTGAACTTATATAAATCAATTCCAAGATCACCATACCTCAGCTATCAATGCAGAGATCGCCATACCTCAGAGAAAAGGGAATATTCTGAGGAATGGCATCTCAGACTTTCTATATATAAATCTGATCTTTTAGCCATTTAGTCACTGTCTTTGGGACTTGCTCTAGGGGGTCCTGACATTTCAAATGGTTACTGATCATTAACCTAGTATACACCTATGACCTATATGACTTCTCTACCCCATGTTCCAAGTGTTCTCTCCATCCAGCTGCTTCACTATACAATAAGTGAACCAAGCACGTAGTTAAGTCTGACTACTGCTACTGCAAAAGTTATCATATCCCACTACCTAAAGAACTTGCACAGCTGAATTTCACATGCAATTGCAAATGTTCACAAGGAACGATACATTTAGTTAAATCTATGTAAGACTATTTCCAAGACACAACACTAATAACTTAATTTGTTAAGTAATGTATTAGTGTGTTCTGTTTTCTAAAGTTGAATTTGCTGGAAGGATATCCCCACCCCCACTTACACTCACGGGCCTTTTACTGCTGAAGGTGAAGCTAAATTAACACTTTAGCATATTTTACTCTTATCAATGTAATATATCCCTGGAAAGACAATGAAAAGCCCATAACCATAAACTTAAATGCTGCAACTCATTTCAACTGTTTAGAGTTCAGAGACCTTGTCTTCGTATCCATGAACATTCTACCTCACTGATTGTTTATGGTGGTAAACCATCTGTGGGGATTCTTCCTGCTCCGTTCACTCTGCTCAATCAACTGAACCCTGAGGTACTCCACTTGTCACTTGTCTGGAGCTGGATTTGAAGTCAGCTACTTTTACTGTCTGGGTTCTGTCAGTAAGCCAGTTGGCAACCCATCGAGTGATGTAGGGATTTATGCCCAGCTTAGTAAGTTTATCTATGATTCCAGTGTGGGGGGTGGTGTTGAAGGTCTTGGCGAGGTCCAGATAGGTTGTGTTGACCACCTTACCCTTGTCCACAGCTCTGGAGACTGATTCGAAGAAGTCATTCAGGTTCAGGAGACAAGATCGGCCCTTCACAAACCCAAACTGGGTGGGGTCCAGTGTTTGAAGGTTGCCAATGTCTTTGTTTATAAGTTCCATGATAATGCGTTTCATGCCCTTGCAGATCAGGCTCGTCAGACTGATGGGACCGTATTTCTTGGGATCCAAGGTAGATTCCCCCCTTGTGGAGTGGGATAAATGTAGCTCTGCACCACTCAGTGGGCACAAAGCCTGAAGTGAGATTATGATTAAACATGACACTTAGGTGAGGTGCCTGTTCATTTTGTAGTTCATGTAGTACACAGCCTGGGACGTCATCTGGTCAAATGGATGTTGTATTCTTAGCTTTGGAGAGTGCGATTTATACCTGTGTGGCCTTGATTACCGGAATTTGGCAATCTTTTGGCATTGAGATGGGTCCTTTAGGGGATGAGAGGGGGGTGAAGTTGGCACTAAATCGATCTGCCAGGATATTGGCAATATCCTTGGGGTCAGTATATTTAATGCCATTCTGTTGAAGCTCAGAGCAGATCTGAGCATTGCCATTTAGATTCTTGACATAACTATAGAATGCCTTGTGGTCGTCTTTGGAATCTTTAGCAATTTTATTTTCGTGACTAGCTTTTGAGGATTTTATGAGGGATCTCAGCTTCTTACTGAGGCTGTTGAAGGAGTTTATTGCATCCTGGGATTTTCCTCTTTTATGCAACAGTTTCTTCCTTCTGTTGTATAGTTTGTTTACAGCAGGGGACCAACAGATTGGCTTCATTTTTTTGGAGGAGAGCATCTTGGTTCTATTTGGGATGGCACGATTCATGCACGAGTGGATGTGCTCGTACAGTGCTTTAGTGTAAGATTTTGCACTCGAACTTTCAGATCCCGTCTGTATGGGTGTCATGAAGTTTGTCACTTCTGAATTCAGTAGCATGAAGTTGGTTTTGGAGATGTTTTTTAAGGATGTTTCCTTACTGGGGGGGTGGGGGTGGGATGTGGATGTCAAGGGTGATTTGCTTATGGTCAGACCTGACCAATGAGGGGGTGACCACTGGTGTGGAGCATATATCTCCCATGTTGGTAATGACCAGGTCTAGGATATTGGAGCCCCTGGTGGGACAATGGATTAGTTGATCCAGGGCGTTGGAATTTATGAATTCTAAGAACCGTTGGGAAAAGGAGTTGGTACCCGAGTAGTTTTCCCAGTTAATGGCAGGGTAGTTGAAATCACCCAGTATTAGGGTGTCTGGTTGTATATTAATATTTTCCAGTATGTTTAGAAAGGTGTAGTGAGAATCTTGGGCATGGTGGGGGATCTGTAGCAAGCTACAGTTTGGATTGCAGTCTTACCTAGTGTTAGTTGCACCTGGAGAATTTCAGATGCATTGTGTTGGGCAACTAGCCTGGAGGTGTGAATATCCTTGGTGAATATGGACACTCCTCCATCCTTAGTGTTTCGGTCTTGGTTTTGTGGCTGAAAAGTGTGGTAAGAGTTGTAGCCTGGTATTGCAGGGGTGCTCTCTTAAACCAAGTCTCTGTTACTGCAAAGATATTGATGTTCTCCATTTTTAGGAGTACCTTGAGAGAGTGCATTTTGAGGTTTAGACTTCTAGCATTGAGTAACATCACCTTCAGATTTTGCATGCTTGTATCTATTACTGTGGTGGTTTTGTCCTTTGAACCTTGCCTAAAAAAGGCACTACAGGGGTGGCAAGAGCTTTAGCCAGTAACCTGAATCCCAGGGGTGACAGGTGCAGACCATCTCTGGCAAAGCATTGTGGTTTGTCGATCATGTCTTCCCAGGCAGACAGATACTGGATCCCCTTTGAATGACACCAGAAGCTTAGCCAATTGTTGAAGTCAATCATTTTGTCCTTATACTGTGGTATCATTCTGGGTGAAGGCAAGATGCTACTCAGGGCTAGGGTCATACCTGCCTGGGCCACGTCTCTTTTCATGTAGTCCAGGGAGGTACGTCTCAAGTCATTCATTCCAGCAAGGACAATGACAGAGTCATATTTGTACTTGTTGTGGAGTAACTTGAGTGCATGCGTTATGTGGCGGATCCTGGCACCCGACAGGCAGCTGACTGTAATTTTCTCCTTGTTTAGCCTGGTGAGTGGGACATCAGTATGCCAGACTATAGAGTCACCTATGACTAAAGTGTTAGGTACATTGTCTTGCCTTAGGGGCTGTTGTTGGGTGGCACACTGGTGTTGTGAGCTGTGTGTCACTTTGGTTGTGACTGGTGTTTGTTTGTGTTTCATCTTTGGAGGTCCTTGCTGCTTGGGCAGGTTAATGTTAAGGGCCTCCGCATATGTGGGTTTAGTGTTGCTATGTGTGGGTGTTGATGGTGTGGGTTTTGAAGGGCTATATCCTTGCAAAACACCACACACCAATACACATCAACAACCTCTTCCAACCATTTCCCTGATCAACAGCACAACTTCTCACATATCGCCTCCCAGCTTTTCCTCTATATCCTCCCATACTGTTCAAGCCACAAACAGGCCTCCTCACCTGCAATGAAATGCACTTGACATCAGTACCATCACCTATGAATAATAAACACTTCCCATGGTACTCATTCCTCATTAAGCATCTACTGAAATATGGAGGCATACATCCTAACTCAGGCCTCTAATCCTAACCACAAGAGTAACCCCAAAGATTTAAACATACTTACACTGAATTGTAGAACTGTATGTAATAAAATTGCCCCACTGCATGCCTGGACTAATCAAAATAAACCTGACATGCTAGCCCTTGCTGAAGCATGGCTAGACCCCAATGTAAAAGATTCAGAAATAATACCTCCAAACTTTGCAATAACCAGAAGAGCTAGATCTACAAAAACGGGGGAGGGATAGTCCTTCTATATCCCTCTACACTTAACATCACGCCCTATACCAGTAATATGCCCATCTTTTCTAATGCTGAGATACTAATCACTTTTTTGAACCTCAAGACATTAAAAAGAATTTGCATAAAAGTAATATATATCCCGACAAGTCACAATATGCCAGTGTTGAAAAATATTTTATCCTGGACAGCTCAAACAATAAACCATAGCTTTCAACTACCCCCAAATAGTATAAATCTGTATGTTTTATTCTCATCTTATCAATACTCCAACAATATACAGCAAAGATCCTACATGTCAATCCACCCTAGACTGGATCCTTGTATCCCACCCCTCCAATGACCTCTTTGTCGGTACACTGTCTAGTTCTCTGAGCGATCATCTGCCAGCTAATTCCCTTAGAACAAACTCCCAACAACTAAGTGTAGACACTGTAAAATCAGTTAGGAATTCAACTAATTTTTGCCAGCATAAATTCAACAATCTCCTACATGAAATAGACTGAACACCCCTAAAACGACTACCCCTTAAAGATGCTGTACTATACTTTAATAATGCTTCCTTCACATACTTAATACCCTAGTTCTCATTCATATGAAAAGAATACAAATAAATCATCACCATGGCACTCTAAGGAAAGTAAACACCTGATGAAGTCAAGGGTCGTAGCCTGAATAACCTGGAAACTAAACAAAAATGAACAAAATCATGTCGATTTCAAAACACTACATAACAAAGTGACAAAACTAATCAACAGAGATAAGAAGTTATACTATTCCCAGCTTCAACTCCAGCATAAAATCAACCCCCCAAAATGTTGGCACTCCATATCTTCTCTACTTAACCCTGGAGCAGAGAGCACACTCCATCACCTGATACCCCTCCATCACAAATAGCTGAAAACGTTAACAAGCACTTCAGAAAATCACTATTAGACCTACTAACTAACACCCCTAATGCTAGAACCCCCACCCTTCAACCTATTTACATACCAACCCTAGACCATCAACTACTTCTAAACATGTCATTAATAACCCCCCTACTCAACAAAACATCATACAAACCCATTCACATTTCAGCCCAAACCCACTGACACCATTAAAAACTACTACAAAAACTAAAATCCTGCTCCACTTCAGCTGATACTCTTCCACCACACGACTTCAAACTGGCTGCCAACTCATCGCCTACCCTATCAGTATCCTTATAAATAGGTCTTTATCCGAATCAGAAGTACCTGCCATATGGAAACAATCTCATATTACCCCCATCCACAAAGGAGGCAACTCTTTTGAACCATCCAATTTCCATCCTATATCCATCTTGTCACCTATATCCAAAATTTTTTAAAGAGGTATCCATCAGCAGGTAATACAATATCTATTGCAAAACAATTTTTTAACCAACACCCAACATAACTTCTGACCCAGCCATAGCACAGCTACAACCCTATTATCCTTTACAAATACCATGAACAAGGCCAGAGATGCTGGTTGATATACAGCCTCAGTATTCCTTGATCTCTCCAAGTCCTCTGACACAGTGTCTCACCCCTTCCTACTGAACACACTTTCTAACTTAGGCTTCTCACATAACCCAGTAAAATGGTTTCAGAGTTACCTCAAGGATCATAAACTAATGTATTTTGGGTTTTCCCTGTTAGGGGTCGCCACAGCGGAACTTCGGTCTGCTAATGATTGGCAGTGGATTTTTATGGTGCCGAGGTGCCAGCCTGATGCCTGCACCTACCTGCATGTCTTTAAACATCACTCAACCGCGGGGAGGACATGCAGACTCCACACAGAAGGCTACCTCAAGGATCGTAAACAAGCAGTTAAATCGTCCAATGAACTCTCACCCTCTCTTCACAACTCTACTAGAGTCCCTCAAGGCTCCATCCTTGAACCCCTACACTTCAACATTTTCACAAACAACCTTCACATTACCTCTCACAATGGAACCCTATTTCAATACACTGATGATTCCACCATAATCTGTACTGTCAATCACTACCAAAACTACTTTCAAAAACTCAACAGTCCTTTACTGCAATCGAATCCTCGCTAAGAGATGTCCAACTCTTTTTTAAGCTAAATAAGACTAAACTAATACTCTTTCATCCCCAAAACACCTCCCCTGTCACTTATCATTTCAACATCCTTGCATCTGACAACACTATCATAGAAATAGTGCAGGAAACCAAACCTCTAGGACTATCATTGACAATAAACTTTCATTTGACTCCCACATACAGCAAAATATAAAGAAAACTCATCAAAAACTGTGAATCTTATACAAACATTTCTTTACTACAGCAACCAAAACTACCCTTGCTAAAACATTTTTACTTACCTCCCTTCTTTATGGTGCCCCTATCCTAACTAACTTACAAACTTCTACCCTAAGCAAGTTGGAACAGTGCTACAACAAAGTTGCAAAGTTTGCCACAAACTCTAAATATCGCACACATCACTGTAAACTGCTACTAGAACTAAACTGACTTGAACTCCCTAACCAACTTGCATTTATTTAGCTATCTACCTTGGATAACCTTATTTTCAAGCCTACTGCCTGCCTTCCACTAGCCAGTCTAGTCACACCTTACACACTAAATCAATCCCTATGATCAGAAGACAAAAATCTCTTAGCTATTTCAAAACCCACAAGAAAACCAGGTCACTCTCTGTATTCATACCCTGACTCTGTACTATGGAATTCACTACCTCCAGCTACCATGTCTATGTCTGGCCTAACTCATTACAAAGACTCTAAAAAATCATCTCAAAAGTACATGGCTCTGCTCCTGCATAAAGCCTGCCTAATACTCAGCTCTTCCTCTTCTTCCACACTAGCCTCATCCTCCTCTTCTGTCACATTTCACTCCCTCACATTCTGCAGGATCCTAAGGCTCTTCTAACTCCTTCTCTGTTTCGATACCGCATCCTTAAGCTGCTACTCAGGCTGTAATGCCTCTATTCTTCTTAACTCTCTCACTGTCTTCCTGCATCATTAACTTTCTAGCTATTTTCCTAACTGAAACGTTCTATTTTTTCACGTACTATAATAGTCAATGTCATACATTGCACTGCCTGTGTACTAGTTTTGGACAGTATCTACTCACAGACTATGTATATGGTGAGAGTGACTATTATTGTCTGTAATGTTTTAACTCTAGAATTGTCTAGATGTCTAGTATATCTTGTAACAATTATGTTTATGTTCTTTCAACTTATTTGTATAGTATTTCTCATGTTATTTGTATTGTATTGGATTATACTGTATTTATATTATACCGTATGTGGAGCTTTTCACCCCGGGCCTCTAATGAAAACGGGTTCTGTAGACCTAGTCAGACCACCCCGGGAAAAAAATGTCTAATAAATAAATGTAACTTTTTAGCATAGACAGCAGACTGTTCCCCTTGACTACTACCAAAGTATGACAACTTTACAAAACATGCCCACCCAAAACTCAACCTCTAAAGAAAAATCAAGTAGAATTCATTCAGAATTCTAAGTATTTACACAAATGAAGTAGCAGACATTCAGGTCATCTTTCATTCAGTACTAACTCTATTTAAATGGTATGTGATATCACCTTATGTCCAACAGGTGGCAGTAAAACATTCAGGGTGTGAGAAATACATTTGCTTATAATAATGCTAAAGCAATATCCTGCCCGCACACATTTTTACTTAACTGCTCAATTAGACTTGAAGCAAAGCATGGTAGTTTTGCCCTAGAGCACTTATCTCTAAACAATATTTAATGGATTATTTCTCCCAGTTAAATAAACTTCAAACAACTTCATCTTACTAGGTGACTTTAATTTTTACCTTTGTGGCCCTAATCAAAGCAATATCTTGGTAATCCCAAACCATTGCATCATTCTCCTCAAACAAATTCTCACTAATCTCCTGGACTCACTCTTTCCTAAAATTATACTGCTGTATAAACCACCAAAATCATGTGACTCACATACGAACTTAAATGCTTCCATAGCCTCAGGGACAATACTTGAAAAAAAAAAACATCATCAACCTCCAGGAAACACTATACAAAGCTAAGAAATCTAACTCTAGACAATCAGGTGACATAAAAGCCACATTATGAAAAAGAAATCATCCCCTTGACAGGCCTTAATAATCCAGCGAAACTCACTCCTTCTCATCTCAATTCACAGACGCTGATTTCATCCTCCAGTTCAGTATGGTTCCGTACACTTCTCATCCTTGCCAGTAAAAACTCCTCCTCTCCCTCTAACATCTCTCTTCCTCCTGTATTCCCACTTTCCATTTCAAAGCAATCAAAACTAAACACTTAGTACCACTACTCGAAGAACTAAAAACTGACTCACATGCTCGTCCTGATCATCTTCTCCCATAGTCCTTATTCCTATGTAAGGACTTCAGTCCCGTCTTCTCCATAGGTTCATAGCTATATACTAGGCTAATGACCACCAGGGCTTTTATAAGCCTAGCCATGCAGTCCAACCCAGTTATGTCCCTATGTATCACAGGTGTTTATTAGGAGAGGGTATGTTAGTTTAGGTATAGTTATTGTCTGCCTGTGTCAGTCAGAGACATGTGGGCCAGACCCAGGGTGAATTTCAGATTTCCCATCCATTGGTCATGGTTACCGTTAAATAGGGTTAGGGATAGACTTTGCTTCACATGGATGGGGAGCCTGTTCCAAAGCATATGAATCATTTGATCTGTATTGCTAGCATGTCCTATTTATGTAGTAAGCAACATTTAAATCCACATTTATAATCTCTGCCTAACTCAAAACATCGTGCTTGATATCTGAAAAACAGCCATTGTTAAACTCTTTCTCAAAAAAACTACCCTATCCCACACCACTGACTTCCATCACATCTCTATTCTTACCATATTTGGAAAGAATCATTGAAAAAATAGTTTGCAATCCACTCACCCATTACATGTCCCAATATCATCTACTATCCTCAAAACAGCATGGCCTTTGGACTGGTAGGAGCACCTCTACTGCACTTTGGATACTCACTGATATCATCCTCCTGGCTATGAGCAAAGGCGTCTTCACTGGAGACATCTATATTGACCTCACCAAAGCTTTTGATCTGGTTGACCATAACATTC
This sequence comes from Protopterus annectens, assembly GCF_019279795.1. NCBI lineage: Eukaryota > Metazoa > Chordata > Ceratodontiformes > Protopteridae > Protopterus > Protopterus annectens. The sequence goes on from NC_056730.1 coordinate 37,165,572, forward strand.
TTTTAGATCACCTAACTGAAACTGGAATTAGCCTAGCTACAGCTCCCTGATTTAAAAATGATCTTTCCAATCAGTACTTCACTGTGCAGTTTCAAAATACCCTGTATGCTTCCACCCCTCTCCTTAAAGCAGCCCCTCAGGGTTCTATTCTGGATCCCCCTTCTTTCTTCCATTTCCATTAAAAAACTGTCACTTGTCTTCCCTCACCTCCCTCTTTTACTTTATGTAGACTACATGGTTTTATTTCACTCACACCTGACCTCCCCTGCCATACAGCAATAACAACAATCTAACTTCCTTTCTCTTATCAAATGTCTTAATAACAAAAAGCTAATTCTGAACACTTCCATCACTAAAACAGTACTGTTTGGTACCTGACTTAAATGGCAAAATAGCTCTAAATCTCTTCCTATCCATAACCATCTTGACAACCCCATTGATAAGTCATCTACTTCAGTAGACTGAATTTACACTTACCTGAATTGCAGATTCCAGAGGTGACAACACCGAACATGCAATAAACCGAACCTGAGCATTACAGATTTATTTATTTTTTATAGGGAATGGAGACACTTGGCCAACATGGGGAAATTTGCCCTTTTCCTCACTGTAGTGAGATCCCAGAGTTGGTATATTTAGTTGGGGAGTGTCTGCGGTTGGGGGGGTCAAATCCCCCCACTTGGGTGGCTTTGACATATTTCAGTGTAACTTGTTAAATGTTGGACAAGTGTCGTCTTTCCCTGTAAAAAAACTTTGGTAATGTGATGGTTTGCTTTATTGCAATTTTGGTGTTGTCGTCTCGGTAATCTGCAGTTCCAATAAGTGTAAATTCAGTCTACCAAAGTAGACCCCTTCAAATACCTTGGTATGTGGCTTGATCCTGCACTGGACTTTCACCTACACATAGAACAAATATGGAATAAACTAATTCACTCCTATTTTGGTCCTAGAAATTTTCCATCTTTCTCTCCAGACCAAACTTGAATTTCACAGGCAAAGATATTCTACTAGCACAGCTTGAATATGGAGTTCTGATGGTTACAGCAGCATCCAAGAATCCAAGAAAAGCTCTTCCTCCATCTAAACTATACACAATTCTACCTGGCTTTTTATTGCCCTCTCCCCTAGAAATAATCATCATTGTATCACTCTTAATAAAGCCAGTTTCCTACCTGTCCAACAATGTATCACCCCACTTCTTGGATCCCAACTCAACATCCTCCTCAAAAAGCATTCCTGTTCTTCACTTGCCTCCAACCTGTTCAGACAACCCTTCCCAATTTCAGTCTAAGAAATCTTAACCACTCTGGTCCACTACTTCAATGTCCCAGAACCAGACTCCTTTGCAGTAACTATGCCTTCTCCAGCCTAGGCCCCAAACTCTAGGAATCCCTCTCTACTAATCTTAAAGATCTCACCTCATGCCGCTCAATTTGTGCTCAGCTTAAAGATCATCTCAAATCTGAGTCAGTTTGCAAATGCTTTCTCTCTGGACACATCACGTAGTGCCCAACTCTCCCCTTCACCACTCAGACATCTTTGTCTTCCATACATACTCTCCAATCCCAATATTGTTTTAATCCTTTGACTTTCAAAATTTTGTGTAAAATACCTAAGATTTACTAAAATGTCTTTTCTTTGTTTTTTTGTAACACTTTATTTACTCTGTACAAAGTTTAATCACACCTTTCCTTTAAGTTTTGTATTTATCACTGTATTTTCTAAACTTTGTAATAGAGCTTTTCTCCTCGGGTATCTGCTGAAAAAGGGCATCTTGCCCAGTCAGACCAACCCAGTTAACAAATGTCAAACAAAATAAAATAAAATAAATAAATAAATATATTGTTTCCCTACACTAAGATGTGGCATCTCTCCAACACTGTATATATGCTATATAATTAATTTCTGTGTGCCTTTACCTTACTTTTGCTATCTTTTACACATTGTGCTCTATCCCTTCACTATTTCACTCTCTCATCTTCTTCTTCTTCCCTCCTTTGTGTAGCCAATCCTTCTACTTATCTCTTATACCATGTACTTTGTTATTATTACTGTTATTAATTCATTGCTATCTTCACACAACATTTTATTTTCATTTATTATACTTATTGTTAACTTGGTTGTCTAATGTTGGGTATATTTGCCCAGGATGAGACTGAAATAGGTCCATTTGGGTCAGTGCTCTACCCACACCAAACAGAATACCAACCAACCAACCAACCAACCAACCAACCAACCAACCAACCAACCAAACAAACAAACAAAAAACAAACAAACTATCTATCTAACTAGCTATCTAACTAACTAGGGTGCAGACATGTAGGTAAAGTAATATTGTGATTCCCTTCTTTATTTTGTTTTTCTATTGCCATTGCAGCCATGCTAATGACTTAAGCTATAACTGAAGGACTGCAGAGCATCCCGTAGAATAAAATAGTGCAAATTTCTGCTAACCACAGTTCTTGTGGATTGAGAGGACTCTAATGAAATGTTTAACATTTGGAGATAAGAATACTGTTAAAAAGAAAATATTGTAGGTAGCAAGCACCGAAGTTTGCTGCATGGAGACAGCCAAAACTGCACATTTCTCACTTTCTACTAGTCTATTTCTACTGCTGTTTGAAGGCAATCAATTCATCCTTATAAGCTTAACATTAAAAAAATCCAAAATTGCCAACAGACTTGGTAATAAACTAAAAAATTCTACTGCTTTACTGACAGGCTAGCTGAAAGAATAATTTGCTTTCATGGAACATGTGCATGTTACTGTTACATGAATACCTGTTCATTGAAAATACCATCTCCGTCTGCATCTTCATCACAGGCATTTCCTATTCCATCCCTGTCGGCATCCTCCTGTCCAGAGTTTGGAACGTAGATACAGTTGTCCTTCAGAAAAACACAAAAAAGTACATTAGAGATTGATAATGCAGTATTATATTCCACATTTTAGTCCTTTCTGGAATGCTGTACACTAAGGGAATGCAATAAACCTGCACATATTTTTTGGAGCAGAAATTATTTTAAGTAGCATCATTCATCACAACGAGTTTCTTTAAATAATGGTTACAATACTAGTGATAAGTTTTAAAAATATATATGAAAAATGTTATATTGGATTAAAAATTTAGAAAGAGACAATTTTAGGTCTATTTTATTCATTACCTTTTCTTTAAGTCAAATGATTTATTTTCAAACATTCAATATCCACTCCCCCACACACACAGATATACATGCTTCTTGCCCTGCAGTCAATTCCAGATGCTTTGGCTACATTATATACATATTAAAACTGATGGCAGCAAATCTATACATATAACTATGTATTGATGATGAATTTGAAGTTTATGTACACTACATTGGTGAAGGAATGTCATTGTTTTAGATGTTGCGATGTGGTACATTTAAGGATAGCCTATTATTACTGAAGGATACAGAAAGCTCCTCATTTAGAACATTTCTATATACAAACACTACCTAGCCTTCAAAGTTTAAAAGTTAGCACTCTTTGTCATTCCAGTGACACAGAGAGATAAATCCCTGACTACAGCCCAGTCTACCCAGGTTTGATTAATGGCTCAGATGACTAATGGAGCACCTCTTTCTGGCAGAGATTGGGAAGCCCTTCACGATGTGATACAGCCAAGGGATGGGCAGCATTCCTATGTTAGTGTTAGCTCCCTATGGCAGTGGGGAGTAGACTGCGCAGTCTGCCCATTTCAAAACTCTACGGATACTGTCAGGGCACATACCTAGGGGGAAGGGAGAAATTGTGGATAGACTTAAGTAAAAAAAACTGGCTGGATGTTAAACAGTGTGCCATTCCAGGATCCCATTAAGATCCACGCTGGCCTTGGTAGCAAAAGTTGGTATTAGTCTGGGGTAGAGTAGAGTGATCAATAGTCCTGTCAAATGATGTGGGGTACTGAGATAGCTGTTTGCATGAAAGCAGGGGCAAAAAGAGAGCAAAAAACGTTAGCACCCTTTGACCAATTGGTCTGTATTAGGTTACACTATTTATCAAAGAGTGGCTTTGATTGCAAACCCAGAATTCTGGAAAAAGGGCTTAAGAATAGGGAAGTTCCCAAACCACCTTATGAAGGAAAAGAGCCAAGTACTGCAGCAGAAAAGAAATGAGCTTATGAAATTATCAATAAATAACACAAATTAACTCCAGCTGCATGGCACAGAGGGATAAAGCCCTGACTGTGACTTAGATGACCAAAGATTGACTAGTGTCTTGGGAAGATGGAAGAGCTTGGGAGGGATGGGCAAGATATGTGTGACTTATGTTGGCTAGCTTTCATGGCAGGAAAGGTTGTGGTGTCTCTGCTACTTCTAGTGACCTTGGGCTCCAGAGGAGTGGCATATTCTGCTCCTCTACAAACAGGCACAGGGAAGAAGGGACATGGGTGGGTCTATCCAAACCAATGTGGTAACCCTTGCAGGGATTCAAACAGCTGGCATATCTTTGTATCAGAAGCACAAGCAGTCTCTTTGTGGTGATGTGGAGCCCACACCACCACAAGGGGAGTTAAGGCACATCCATACCATGCCCTAACAGCTGCCAGGATGATGGCTCATGCTATTTAGGGAATGAATGAGCTGGGAACATCACTCACCTTGTGAGAAACAAATGGACTAATAGATCATGGGGGGGTTGATGATTGGCAGGTAGCAGGGCATCAAAAAAGTACAAATATAAAAAATAAGATCTAATATTTTCCGTAGAATATAAAAATGTGTTTATCAAAGTGGTGGCCATCTTTCACAAGCAATGGAACAATTTAACAAGTGATGAAAAGCACAGAATGTACTGGGAGAAAACTCAGAAACATCTTTACATAGACATCTATCCATTGCAGTCATTTTGTATGCACCTGAAGAAAATTACCATATGTATCCATACGTATATGAATATAGATACCAGTAGGGTTTTGGCCATATACAGAGTCTTTAGCCTACATATAAATTACTAACATTTTTGATGACCCATCTAATTGCAGAAGTAAATACATTTTTAAAAGCTCTTTTAATTTGTGCCACCATATTTGTCTGATAACAGAAAATTTTGGTGAACTCCTGTCAAGAGATTTACCGGATGCATAGCTTAGAGACTTGCAAATATAACAGGCTCAGAGGTCAAGTCTTCTGTCATACACTCCATATTTGTCAGGAGTTCAGTCCTGAATTCTGGTTACTATCTGTCAGCATTTGAATGTTCTCCCTTTCTACCTTCTCAACTAAAGCATGCACACGCACACACACACACACACACACACACACACACACACACACACACACACACACACACACACACACACAAACACATATGGATTTACTCAAATTTTACGAAACAGCAAAAGATCAATGTCAAAAGCTTCTATCAAAGAAGATAAAAAAATGACCTCCAACAACACACAATTTCAAAGCATACTCAAAGAAACAATATTTCTGCAAGAGGGCAAGCACCACCCTACACCCACTAACTATATATATGAACTCTGAGATTGCACAAGACTGGGAAAAGCATAAATTCCCCAAACCTGGTATTATAGTGGTCCTGTACCAGCATGGACAGCTTTCCTATCAAGAAAATCTGGCAGGCAGAAAAGATGACAATTTGCACATTCGACCAACTTAAGGGGAGCAATATCAATCAGTCTGTCTGTCTATTTATCTATCTGTCTAGCAGAAGTGAATTTCACTAAATTTCATTTTGCTGAATCAGAAATCACTGAAAACGCATTTCACTCTGTGTTTGTGATAGCACCGCTTCTGTGAGGTTTTCTTCATTCAGAAGCTGCTGGACATAATGTTTCTGATGTCCTGTGAACTGATGACTAGGTTGTTACTGCCATCTCTTAGGAAGACTCTACGTTTAGATGGTAACTATCTTCTTTATTTTTTGTCTTTGCATTGCAACCTGATAGAGTTTCTTTGTGCTATCTGCGGAGACACTTTCCAGAAGTGAGTAGAGTGGTGAAATACCTTGTTCTTTGCTGCTGTGACTAGCCTCCTTGGTTGGTAAACAACTAATATCCCTTCTCAGGCTAGTTCATCTTTTCTAACTCCATCTTCTTTCTGCACTTCTCCTTTCTTTTGATAACTTCCTGGATTTTTGAATTCCATCACCAGCTTTCCTTATGTGCTTTATTTCTGTACCCAGCTCAGCTACATATCTGTTCTATATTTTTCAGACATTACGTTTTGAGATGGTGCTATTCTTCTTCATTTCCATTTATTTCCACATCTTTCACAGGTGCTGGAGCCCTGAGTACTTCCTTAAACTCCTGTGACTTTGTTCTAGTCAATGTTCATGTTTACAGCCTATTGTCTTTTGACCTCTGAGCCTTTTCTAACCACTGTTTGCTGCTGGTTGTAGCCATTAGTATTTTATAGGTTCATTAGTTCATAGGTAAGTAATAGGCTAGCTGCCCTTGTAGGGCCTTTTAACTCTAGCCAATTTCCCTTTTGCTGCATGAATTAACCTATCCCATTTGGTGTTAGATTGGGCTTACCTATTCCATAGTCTATAAGTATATATTACTCCTAATGAGAATAAGTGGGATCATACCACAGATAATTTCATGGGACCCATATGTAGGATAAAACATTTGGCAGGTGCCTATGTCCATTAGCAGTCCATTATGCTGTGGGCCAGCAGTTTCATTGGGGATGACTTTGCATTTTTTTATTCTACTCCAATGTTCTTTTTTTACTAGGTGGAAGTCTACCTGAGTTGCATGTTAATGACTCTTGTATGTGATCTTGTGACTGTCTCTCTCTTGGTGAACACTGTGCTGGTCACCATTAAACCATTTTCTAGAAATTAGTTTAGAATGGCCTATCCTTTTTTTTTTCTGGTTGCACCAGCTATGTGGACTGAGGCAGTCCTCATATCCTGTTCTGTTTGTCACAATATGAGCATTCAGGTCTCCTGTTACCACCTCACATTGTCCTTCTTTATATAGTAGTTGTAACTGCTTGCTGAATGCACTCTTCTCCTCAGCATCACAACCCTTCTGTGAAGCAGAGGCTGAAATTCTGAATACTGTCCTACCTTTACACTGGAGTCTGACTGCCATGAGTGTATCACTAATGCTGAAGACATCCATGACTGTTGTCCGAAGGCTCTCCATTACCACAATTCCCACTTTATTTCTACTCTGTCCTTCTCCTGAATAGTAGACTATGGATGGCAGGCATTGTGGCTTTGCT